>NC_051215.1:47878419-48070919 GCF_015220715.1 Pygocentrus nattereri
GCCAAACCGTTTACTGAATGGAAATTAATTCTGAAGTTTAAACTGGATCACTGGATTTAATTCTCCAGAAACTGTCTGTGATCAGTTGATCTATTTTGTTGTACAATAACATTGGGAAAAAATACATGATTATTGAGGTCTATGGAAAAAACAGTCAATTCGGTACCACTACACACTACGCGAAAGGCCTCCTACCAATATTTACTTTAGTTTTCTTATGAAAGTTACTGACGGTGGGCTGACTATTCAGCCTTCGTACTGTCACACATTCATCCGGCTCTGACATTCACAAAGACTCCACTTGGCTTTTTTGCCCTTGCCCGTTTGGATCTGGTTACCTGATGTAGTTTATGTTTGTCGTTCATTGTCTTGAGGCCTTTTGCGTACACGCATGTGATGTTCTAGTCTATGTGCTTTATTTCAAATTGCGCACATTTTTGAAGGTAACCTATCTTCGGCCTCTAAACAGTGTTTGCCTGTGTGTTCTCTAACTTGTGTCTGTATGTTTAACATTTATGTTATTTGATATAAACTCTAGTGGAAACAGAAGCAAAAAGAAAAGGTAGTGAGTTTTTAAAGACTCAGCTAAATGCAAAAAAATCAAGTGGTCTTTTTTTTTATTACAATTTACATATATAATAAAATTTGGACCATTCTGTTGCATTAGTTCTTGCTGTGGTCCCACAGTAAAAAAAATAAATAAACCAAAAACAATTACGTTTTCAAACCACATATATTTACAATGAGTATGTTCTTTTCCAACCCCATGAATTGGGAAAATAATAAGCTAAAGATAAACAAAATCACAATTTATAGGATACTTTCTATTGAGGGGGGGGCTGTCAGTTAAAAGTCTGAAATGAGCTCTGACTTTGAACCAGTTCAGCACGATGATCTTTATACAGTACCAACAATTCGAATACAGACATGCAACATTTATATAGTGCACAAGTAACAGATCAGTGGTAAAAATCTGTCCTAGGGCTGGGAACCTTTGAGCTTTGGCTCACCAGGAGCTTGATGATTTAGATCAGAGGCCACCAATCCTCTCCACAAAGGGACAATGTGCACTGTAGGTCTTCATTCCAGTCATGCAGGAGCACACCTGATTCCACTTATTTAATCAGATAATCTTAGTCCTGAAATAAATGATGAGGTGAGCTCCTGCTTGGTTGGAATGAAAACCAGCAGCCCCTTGCTGTTTATAATGTCATGTTGATGTTATGAATCCTAATGGTAATGCCAAAACACTGAATGAGTTATGTACATTTCATTTTATTTGGCTTAAGTGAAATGATCAGTTTGTGCTTTTTGAGAATGTTCTGGTTCTCAAAACGCCTGCTTTATGGAGTCATGTCTTTCATTTCTCTCGTGATGGTGGTGCTATAAGAAATTGCTTGCACACAAAAATCTATTCTCATTAAAAACTACCTTGATGTAGGACAGTTTCGGGACATTTTCTGTCATCTATGGAGGTTATTTTAGGTTAGAAACTCTATGGAGGTCATCTGAGGTTAGAAATTTTGTCTGGATAAAAATGTCCAGTATAGTATTTTAAGAACTGCATGTAAAATGGACACAAATATAAACAGCAGATAAACTGCGAAATGGACACAATGCTACTAAAAATCAGCTGTCATTACACGGTATGTCATTTCACATCCATCCATTTTCTAAGCCGCTTCTCCGTCAGGGTCTCGGGGGGTGCTGGAGCCTATCCCAGCAGTCTTCGGGCAGAAGGCAGGATACACCCTGGACAGGTCGCCAGTCCATCGCAGGGCAGACAGACACACCTAGGGGCAATTCAGCATGTCAGCAATTGGCCTGACTGCATGTCTTTGGACTGTGGGAGGAAACCAGAGAACCCGGAGGAAATCCACACAGACACAGGGAGAACATGCAAACTCCACACAGAGAGGACCCTGGCCACCCGGCCGGGGAATCGAACCCAGGCCCTCCTCGCTGTGAGGTGGCAGCGCTACCCACCACGCCACCGTGCCGCCCTAACAACTGACATTTACCCTTAATTGGATCATTAAGCTAATCCCAGTAATTCATTGAAAATTTGGTTGGGTGAAAGTTTCCTAGTTTCCTAGTAAGCAGCTGTTTACACTGCTTATTATTTAGAGCCGGCACTGAACTGCATTGTGTATAAGACTGTCTAGAAGAGTCTTTGGTAAGACTTGTAATGCTGTTTGCCTCCCTCTGAAAAATGATTAGACTGTATCTCTGTATAAATACATGCCATGTGCTGTAAATTTAAATAATTACATTCAAGTCATCCCTTTTTTTCTCTTTGAGCCTCTGCCTCCCAAAATTCCATTGGATCTAGGATCTTACCACAGTGTGGATGAAATGCACTGAATAAACTTTCCTTTTGTGGGCAAAGTGCAAAATCCAATGACAGCAGTGACAGCAGGCTACAGAAGTGCACCGTTTGTGGTTGTATGTGGGTGCAGTGTGATGATGATGATGATGATAGTCATAGGTCATAGGTTTCTGTGCTATGTGCTTAGGTCAGTCTGAAATTTTGCAAATGTTGTGCTCCCTTTACTTTAAATGCCATGGCCTACTTTAAATGCCATGCCATGCCATTCGTGGATATTTCCCACATACAACCCAGCCCCCACAGGCCATAAACAGGAAATTCTTCATAAAACATATGAAATATTTGCATTTTGATTTCCTCTTTTTTGCATTTCATACTAAATTGGCTTAGATCCTCCTAAAATATAAGGTGGAAGTGAGAAAACACAAAACACAGTTTTTAAATGAGAAGTTCTAACCCTAACCCTATACTGAAATAAGTTTTGTGCCACCTACTACGGACCACTCTTGGGAAAACAGCTTTAATTCAGCCACACTAGAGGGCTTTTTAAAAATGGGCATCATTCTTACTTAGTCTCTTTCTAATGCTGGAATCATGAAAGCTGAATCATAGAAAATGAAGTGATTTCATTTATGACTGCCTGGATGAATTGTCCTCTTGGGGGAATTTTGGTAGGCTGACCACTTCTGGGAAGACTCATTTCTGTTCCATGATTTCTCCATTTGGAGATATAGACTTTGCTGGAGTCCCAGAGCCTTACAAATGTCTTTGTAATACTTTCCAGACTGATGTATTTCAATAATGTACTTTGTTGTCTCTTATAGCGTGTTGAGACCCTTTAGCTACTTCACACTGTAAGGTTATACTATAGTGATAAATCAACAGTGCTGGAAGCAATCAACGCTTTAATTTAATTACGCATGACAAATATGCAAAAATAGACAAAATCAAGAGGAAGCAAATGCTTTTCTTGGCACTGTATCATGACATTTCAAATTCAAAATGTGACACTATATAAAATTTAAAAGGAGGTTAGGGAACTAGCCCTGTGACCAGAAGGTTGCCGGTTCAATCCCAGTGTTGACAGTCCATGACTGAGGTGTCCTTGAGCAAGACACCTAACCCCCAACTGCTCCCCGGGTGCCATGGATAGGGCTGCCCACTAGTGTGTGTGTGTGTGTGTGTGTGTGTGTGTGTGTGTGTGTATATATATGGTGTTTCACTTCACGGATGGGTTAAATGCGGAGGTGGAATTTCCCCGTTTGTCGGATTAAAAAAGTATCACTTAACTTTAACTTAATTTATGAATTTCTAACTTCTAACCAAGAAAAACTTAACCAACAGTACAGTAGAGCCAGCTAATACTGATCTGGCTGGCAGCTTGAGAGCCTTTTAAAAAGAGCTGAGAGAGAACGAGAGCTTGTTGCTCTGCCTCCTCGTGCTACAATATTCAGGCTGTCTCTGAATATTGTAACACTGGGGAAGAAGCTTCCCAGCTATCCTTGCAGTTTTGTTTGTTTCTGTTAATGAACTTTTACTTCAACTACAGTTCCTTTGAGTTTTCTTGTTTTAACATCATGCTAGATTTTGCTATTCTTACCCCAGCTATGTAGTTAAATGCATTTTACATACTTTGTTATTTAGGTCATGCTGAATTAATTTAAAAAAAGTCATATATTAAAAAAACAAACAAACAAAAAAAAAAACAAAATTTTTTTGTCAGGTGAGATACCCATCCTCGACACCAGGGGTCAGCCTCACCTGAATACTGACATTCTCCCTCATTGCACCCTGACCCCTCACCTGCAGCTCATTTCACCTGCCTATTTAAGAACCTTCAATACACCAACTCAGTGGGAAGTATTGCCAGTTTTCCCCTGCGTGCCATGCCTTGTTACCGCTCTGTTGATGTTTCTGTTCTCTTTGACTGCTTCTGGATCTCCCTTTGGTGCTTTTGCTGATTTTGAACTTTTCTTGTGTTTTGACCTTTGGACTGTTTTTTTGTGTTTTGGAATAAACAGGATTATGGATTCTACTCATTCTGGAGAGTCTTCCTTACACTTTTTTTTTTTTGGAAAAGGGGTTATATAGTGTGTGGTTGCTTAACAGTGTACACTGTAAAAACTGATTCTGACTCAAAGCAAATTATACTTAAAATTTCATTAAAATTCACACAAAATAAACATGTTTACGCTGTTTCTAAATATTTTTATGCTTAATGAACCTATAGTTTGCAGTATAACCTGAACTCAACAAGCTCATCAAAATCTACTTAATTTTTCTAGACGTCAGAGCAACATTGGTGAACTCGGTTGGAGCAACTTACTTTGGTTCAGTTTAAATCAAGGCAAGCTGCGAAACGGGCGCCATCGTAAACGTTTCATATACGGTAAGTTTATCACCTCAAATATTAGTATATCATAACCTAATTTCTACATGTAAAATAACTTTGTAAGAGTGTATTTGCAGATTTATGTGGGCATTAAAGCCGTAGCTGACTTACTGATTGGCTTTCTAAATTGTGAGGTTATTTTTCCTCTCGTTTGACTTTCTGTTGAAGCATTTCTGCTCATATTGCGAGGTTGATAAGCTCCTTAAATGTGCTTTTTCGTGCTCATATGCATAAACGTAAACAGAGGAGTTAAGTGATATCGATGAATATGACTTTCTCTGGATAGAAGTATTTCGGTAAGTCTTGTTTCCAAGCTAGGTAGCTAAATGCTAAACGCTAACTCGATAGGTGGGGGTGGTTTTTCAGTCGGCTGAGGCGTTTTTGCTAGTGAGCTAAGTAGCTAAATGCTAACCGCTAACTCGGTGGGCAGGGGGCTGGATTTTCAGTGGGCTGAGGCCGTTTTGCTAGCGAGCTAAGTAGCTAAATGCTAGCGAGCTGACTCGATGGGGGAGGGGCTGGATTTTCAGTCGGCTGAGGCCGTTTTGCTAGCGAGCTAAGTAGCTAAATGCTAGCGAGCTGACTCGATGGGGGAGGGGCTGGATTTTCAGTGGGCTGAGGCTGTTTTGCTAGCGAGCTAAGTAGCTAAATGCTAGCGAGCTGACTCGATGGGGGAGGGGCTGGATTTTCAGTGGGCTGAGGCCGTTTTGCTAGCGAGCTAAGTAGCTAAATGCTAGCGAGCTGACTCGATGGGGGAGGGGCTGGATTTTCAGTGGGCTGAGGCCGTTTTGCTAGCGAGCTAAGTAGCTAAATGCTAGCGAGCTGACTCGATGGGGGAGGGGCTGGATTTTCAGTTGGCTGAGGCCGTTTTTGCTAGCGAGCTGACTCGATGTGTGAGCGCAGGGCTGTTATAAACACACATATTTAATTTTTAATGTGCAATTTGGAGACTGGCGACCTGACCAGAGTGTATCCTGCCTTCTGCCCGATGACTGCTGGGATAGGTTCCAGCACCCCCCCCTGCTTTCAAATGACTTGGATTAACTTCCATTCAAAGTTAAGAAGATTTTTGTCTTCTCCTGTAAAGTCATTATTTTGGAGATGCATGTTTTTTCATTGAACAGCAATGATATGCATTCAGTAAATGTGAGGGAACAAAGCAAGAAAGCAGTTATGCACAGCACAGTCAATGATGGTGACATTCAGGTGACCAACATTTGTATGTTATTATTTTTGAAAGCAATACATTTTATGTTTCATGTAAACAGAATTAAGGACTGCATATGCAAGTCCTTTTGCTGCATGTTTATTGTTTGCACTTTTAATAAATGCAGATATATTTGATGTATGGAAATTGATTTATTTGAGTGGTTGTTAAGTGGGCTTATATTTTAAGAAATACAAAGGCAACAAAATGAAGGCAATAGTTTGCATGGATCTTTCTATGTTGGTAGAACTTGTTTCAAAAATCAGTTAGGACAACTTGAATTTGTAGTCATTCATTTTGATTTTATTTAGTTGAGTTTATTAGAAAACGTAAGTAGATTTAACTTAAATATTTTGTGTTGATTGGGGCGAGGGGGTTAAGTTGAGTCAAAATAGTAATATTAGTTATACTGTGATAATTTATTTATGTATACTTTAAGTGGCTTAGATAGGTTGCATTTACTTAATAGAACAGAAAGTTAATTAAACTCAGAAAGATCCATGCAAACTGTTGCCTTAATTTTTTAAAGTAATTTTAATGCCTCATTTTTTATAGTGTAACAGCGCTGTAACTGGTAGCATGATCGTAATCATGTGGGCTTTAAAAAGCTCTAATTAACTAAAATTCAACTAATAATGTTTCCCAGTAACTACTGTTAACAGTATGTTTGCTGAAAATGTATGGCTGGGAGCTCTGCTGCTAGTATTTTACTGTCATTTCAAATGTACAATTTACAGTAGACTACTGTATTACTGTAATTAAAGTATAAAGCTAAGTGATACTTTTTTAATCCCACAAACAGGGAACTTCCACCTCCTCATTTAACCCATCCGTGAAGTGAAACACCACATACACACTAGTGAATACACAACTACTGGGGGGCAGTGAGCACACTTACCCGGCGTAGTGGGCAGCCCTATCCACGGTGCCCGGGGAGCAGTTGGGTGTTAGGTGTCTTGCTCAAGGAGACCTCAGTCATGGACTGTCGGTGCTGGGGATCGAACCGGCGACCTTCCGGTCACAGGGCCAGTTCCCTAACCTCCAGACACGAATGTCTGGGACCTCTGTCTGCTGCCAGCTGTTTACTGTAAAATTGACAGCATGTGTTGCTCTGTGTGCTTGCAGAGATTTACTTCAGAGGGAGCACAGCCAACACTCTAACGTCCCACCACTACACACACACACATGCGCACTCAGTCTTCTTGTGAGCCTGTTGAGATAACATGGCAGAATGCTGTGTTCAACCACTTTTAATCACTTATTTTAATTGTGCTGTATGTCTGTTTTATTCTTCATTTGTTGATTTAGTAAAACATCTTAAAGCCTTGCAGGGTTTTTTTGTTGATATAACTTGTGTTTTATTTGCATGTTTATTTTGAAAGTGGCGCTTTAGTGCCATCTTGAGTCTGCTCTTACCTTCTGCAGTTCTGGGAGGCGATATAAAGCTGCCAACAGATGGCGATATTTTGTAAATGATGCTGAATGACAGGGATGGGATTTGCTTAAAGCTGATGACTGATCTGTAAACCTGATCAAACAAACAAACAAACAAACAAAAAAGAACACTAACACTGAGATATGTTGAATGGCACAATGCATTGTATAATGAATAGAAGGTCTGTGGGATATAAAAGTGACCTTATTTTAGAGACTTTCTGGTTTGACGATCTGCATGAGTCTGTGATACTTAAATGGTATGTTTTGTTTATATATGCTACAACAAAGTACTAAAAATGCAATATTCTACATTACATTTATTCATTTATTCACTGATTAATCTTCTTCTTCTTTCGGCTGCTCCCTTTAGGGGTCACCACAGCGGATCATCTGCCTCCATCTTGCCCTATCCACTGCCTCCTCTACTTTCACACCAACCATCTCCATGTCCACCTTCACTACGTCCATAAACCTTCTCTGAGGTCTACCTCTTCTCCTTCTACCCAGCATCTCCAACATTTTTTGCCCAATATATCCACTATTCCTCCTCAACACATGTCCAAACCATCTCAACCTGGCCTCTCTGGCTTTATCTCCAAACTGCTCCACCTTCACTGTCCCTCTGATCTGCTCATTTCTAATCTTTGTTGTAAAAAGCACTATATACATAAATTTGACGACTTTGATTTGACCTTCAAATTGGGTCATAAATGTGTATAGAATATAAAAATAAGATAGAAATAAGGGAAAAAAAGATAATCTGCTAGCAATAATCCATCAAGCCAGTTCCACTCTCTAGACTGCTTTTCAATTCTATTAAAATTGAGTAGCAAGCCTAAGCATTCAATACTGTTCTAGCATTTACTAAGGATGTACCTTCTGACCAATTTGATATTCCAATGTTTCTATGAGTTATGAGATATTTGGCTAATTGTGGAAAGAAGAAAAGAGGATAAAAATGACTATTTTAGATGAAGACTTGCTAATATCAGCTAGTGTATTTAGTTAGTAGTCCTTACAAACACCAGCTTGGCAAAGTGCTCACATTCAGGCACTTGTGTATTGTTTTAGTGATGTATATATAATAGACTCACTTACATGCAAATATGAGCCCAGCGGTCACAGCACTGTTAAAACGTAAAATCAGCTTACTGGCTGACCACTGTACTTTCCATATCTTCCTGTGACAGATATCCAAGAAGTGATTTTAATATCTAAAAACCGATATCTGGAACCACTAACCAAATGTCCCATCGACATCCCTGCATCATCTAGTGAGAAGAAACATATTGTATAAACATACTGTACATAGGGGATATTCTAGCAATATAAACTAAGAAACAAAAGTCTTCATGAGACAGTGGTGCAGGGTGCAGTAGTCATTTATACATTTGTACGGCTCTAGAATTGATCAGACAGTTTGACTAGATTTGCAGGGGTCTGGACAAAAGAGTATTTGCTCTGCAAGACTTTGGCCTTTTGCCTCCCAAAGTTTTTTATTGTGGAGTCATTCAAGTTCCTGGACATCATCATATCCAGAGAGACCTGGAGTGGGAAAGGAACACAGCCAAGTGCTCACAGCAGAGAACGTTTTTCCCTGAGGCAGCTAAAGAAATTCAACTTGATGTTCAACCCTGATGATCAGGTTCTACACAGCAATCAAGTCCATCCTCACCTCATCTATAACCATCTGGTTTTGTTCCTCCACCTAACAAGAACGCTTTGGTTAACAATTTGCAGGTCTATGATCTTGGGGTCTCTGAACATCATGGACCTACTATTTCAGTGTTTCTCCACTAAACCTAAGCCCAAACATTTCATCAGTTACCGTAAATAGACAGGGATTGACCCAGTCATCATGAAAAAAAGATCTCCAAAATATCTTCTCTCACAACTTTACATCATTAGTTGAATCAGTGGAAATTTACAAAACATCTCTGGGCCTTTGGATTTTTCATGTTCGGCCCTATGGTTTGCATCTGAATTATGGAAAATAAAAACTGGATGTGGTCCAGAAATTGGCTTATCATGAGCGCTGCTCAAAATCTCGTAAAGAGGCAAGGTCAAATTTTTATTCAAATACTCATCAACACTCACCTGACCAATTCACAAATGTTGTTCACTACTATACATCAACTTGTGCAGCCACAACAATCTTCTTCTATGGAGGTAACAGATGTCAAGTGTAACAACTTTATGAATTCTGGAGTTTTTATTAGCTCTACATTGCAAACATGTGCAGTAAATGAAATGTATTGTATGCTGAATCGCTGCATCTTTTGTTGATGTGTAAATCTTTATATCAGATTAGAAAAAATGTAGCTGCACATTTTACTTTTTAATTAAAAGATCCAAGGTGATGATCTGCCAAAGTATACAGTTTAGATTAGATTAGATTCAACTTTGTCATTGTGCAGAGTACAAATACAGGGCCAATGAAATGTAGTTAGCATCTAACCAGAAGAGCAATATATAACATTATTTACATAAAGTGTGGTGGTAACAGTGACCAGTGCAAAAATATAACTGTTATATACATGTGTGTACAAGTGAAATATGTAATACAAAATATGAAACATACAATATAAAATATAGTGTTATATATGCAGTGTTATATGTATCTATATATCTGTGTATTAAGTTTATATACAGGAATGTACATATTGAATATATAGTATATAATATACATATATACATAAAGTGAGATATGCTGTAATATGATTGTAGGTTATTATATACACATACGTATACAAATATAGACATGTAGATATAATAGATACTGTACAGATAGTGCATTATGTATGCACTGGGAGCAGCAATACAAATGAAAGTTGTATGAATGAAGTATGTTATCAGTGCAGAAGGTGTAGGAAGTGTTTGTGCAGTTTTTTAAAGTGACTGTGTAGCGTTCGTCAGGATAACCGACTCAGGAAAAAAGCTTTTCCTAAGCCTGCTGGTGCGGGAGCGGAGGCTCCTGGCTCCTGTAACGCCTGCCAGATGGTAAGAGGCTGAAAAGTCTATGATTTGGGTGGGTAACATCTTTGATGATGTTTCTTGCCCTGCCCATGCAGCGTTTGTGGTATATGTCCTCGATGGTGGGTAAATCGGTGCCTGTGATGCGCTGCGCTGTTCTTACTACCCACTGGAGTGCTTTGCGGTCAGCAGCGCAGCAACTGCCGTACCATACAGAGATGCAGTTGGTGAGTATGCTCTCAATGGTACAGCGGTAAAAGTTCACCAGGATCCTGGGAGACAGGTGAGCTTTCTTGAGGCTCCGCAGAAAATAAAGGCGCTGCTGCGCCTTTTTGATGAGGACGGAGGAGTTCAAGGACCAGGTGAGATCATTGGAGATGTGGAGACCAAGGAACTTGAAGCTGGACACCTGGTCCACTGCAACTCCACTGATGGAGATGGGGGTGTGAGCCTGGTTCCTAGTCCGTCTGAAGTCCATGATGATCTCCTTTGTTTTGTGCGTGTTGAGTGCCAGGTTGTTGTCATGGCACCATGAGGAGAGATGCTGCAGGTAGGCAGAACTTCAGGTGGGAAAGAACTAGTCTTTCAAAGCACTTGGAGATGATTGGGGTGAGTGCAACAGGTCAGAAGTCATTCAGGGCTGAAGCAGTTGAGTGCTTTGGCATTGGCACAATGGTGGCAGACTTGAAGATGGATGGGACAGCTGCCTGGGCCAGCAAGACATTGAAGATGTGTGTGAAGACACCCGAGAGTTCCTCAGCACAGGCTCTTAGCACACGGCCAGGTACACCATCAGGGTACTTTCCGTGCATTCACCCTGCTCAGCATGCGACTGACATCCGAATTGGAAAGTTCAAGTGGATTATCGTCTGGTGGAGGATCGTTTTTTAAACTTGTCAAACATGAACAGAGAGCGAATCTCTCTGTTCATCCAGGGCTTCTGATTTGGGAATATTATTATTGTCTTTTGTGTTGTCACTCTGTCCACACAGTTGTTGATGTGTTCCAGGACAGAGTTAGTGTAGGTGTCCAGGTGGATGTGTGAGGCCGTGGTGGCCCGGACAGCATACTCGCTCCAGTCAGTGTGCTGAAGTCAGCTGAAGGAAGGAGTCAGCCCCATCCATCCAGATCTTTACAGTTCTGGTTGTAGGCTTGATCCTCCGAATGACTGGAGTATATTTGGGGAGTAGAAACAGAGAAAGATGATCTGAAAGTCCGAGGTGGGGGAGGGGTGTGGCTTTGTATGCATCAGCCACGTTTGTGTAAACTTTATCCAAAATTTTTTGTCCCCTTGTGGTGCAGGAGACATTCTGATAAAATTTTGGTAATCCAGATTTTAGATCAGTGTGATTGAAGTCCCCTGCTACAATAAAGGCTCCGTCCGGGTATGTAGTTTGAAGTTTGTTGATGGTAGCACAGACAGCCTCCATAGCCGAGTTAGCATCAGGAGGCACATAGACTACAGTAGCGACGATGCAGCTAAACTCACGAGCCGTATAAAAGGGCCTGCATTTAATGGTCAGGAACTCCAGGTCCGCAGAGCAGTGGGTTTCCACTACAACAGAGTCCGTGCACCACGCTTTGTTTACGTAGATACAGGTTCCTCCGCCGCGGGTCTTCCCCGTTGTCGCGGTTGACCGGTCAGCTCTGAACAGCCCTCCTCATACTGTGGTCTGATTTGAAGTAATGTCGCCGTCTTCTGTAGCATTTTACTTTGTGTGCAACCTGCTGTCTGGTTAAAGCAAGTTACGCTCTTCCTTGAAAACTCAACATGAAGCACTGGTGGACATAATATTTCTTTACTGTTGTCCCAGCTTGTAAACGTCACCAATTCTAAAGGTGCTCCTTTAGATATCTTAACGTTATTTAGGACTTGCATTACGTTTTTATTTTGACTCATGGTGCACCTGTGCCATTTGGAGTCGAAAGCTAGAAAACCCAAATTGAATCAAAATAAAGTAAGAATAAGCACTGGGAAATGCAAATTGCTCAAATAGTTTCACGTTTCGAACTGGCCACCATTGTGCCACTTCCAAAGTCAGCTAGGGTTAATACTTTAAATGACTGGCGCCCAGTTGCTCTGACCTCCATCATAAGCAATTGCTTTGAGAAGCTGGTCAGAGACTTCATTTGTTCCTCACTACCTGCCACTCTGGACCCACTACAGTTTGCCTACAGACAGAACAGATCCACTGATGACGCAATAGCCCTGACTCGACACACTGCCCTCGGTCTGTAGGCCTGTCACTGCACCTCTTGAGTCATCATCTCCATGGACAATCTAAACCTCATCCACATCTCATCACACTCACTTTAATCTTACTGCACCTTCAATCCAGCAAATCTATAGTTACACATATAGACTGACATCTTGCACATCTTCTATCCATATCCTGTACAATCTGGAAGATTCTATATCAGTATCCTATCCCTGAGTAGCTGCATCTCATTTATGATCTCCCTCAGACTAACTGCACATACGAAATGTGAACAACAGCATATTTCATAGTTTTATTCATAACTTATTACTGTACAACTGTACATTGGATTAGTGCATAACTAGTGTATATTGTGTATATGTGTATCTTCAGAGGCAATGTGTGTGTGTGTGTGTATATATATATATATATATATATATATATATATATATATATATATATATATATATATATATAAAACATTACATGATTTGTTCATCCAGGTAAACATCTAAAGAACTGCAAGCCTCACTTGCTTCAGTTAAGGCCAATGTCCACAAGTCCACAATAAAAAAGACACTGGGCAAGATAGGGCATCCATATTAGAGTTTCAAGGCGCAAACCACTGCTGACCAAACAGAACGCAAAGGCTCATCTTGCATTTGCCAAAAAACTTCTCAATGATTGCTTCAAGAATTTTGGGATAATATTCTGTGGACTGATCAATCAAAGGTAGAACTTTTTGGAAGACATGGGTCCCGTTACATCTGGCGTAAGGCTAACACCACATTCCAACATAAGAACATCATACCAACAGTCAAACGTGGTGGTAGTGTGATGCTTTGGAGCTGCTTCACTTCTGCAGCACCTGGACAACTTGTCATAATTGATGGAACCGTGAATTCTATTCTCCGTCAGAGAGTGCTAAAGGGCAATGTCTGCAAACGTTTGACTGCAGTTGTTACTGACAAGGATGGCACAACTGGAGCTGGACGTGGTTGGTTAGTGTAGTGGGTAACACCTCTGCCTTCTACGCTGTAGACTGGGGTTCAATCCCCCACCTGGGTAAAACACCCTACACTAAACCAATAAGAGTCCTTGGGCAAGATTCCTAACACCACCTTCGTCTACCTCTGTAAAGTGATCAAATTGCAAGGCGCTCTGGATAAGAGCGTCAGCCAAAAGCTGTAAATGTAAACCTGTTATTAGGTTTAGGAAGCACTTTTTTCACATGGGTGATATAGGTTTTGAATAAATCCTTATCTTCAACTGAATAATTATTTGAAAGCTGTGTGTTCTCTTTAGTTGGATGATCTAAAACATTTAAACGTGACAATTTATAAAAAGAGAAATTGGCTGATGGGCGATAACAAAAATAAAAGAGAATACTTGTATTCAATACCTGAAAATATATTATAATTACTACTGTAATAATAATTACTGCAAAATGAAGTGCGACGTTCTTTTCACATAACATGTTAATGAAAATCAAATTTTGGCCCAAAACGCAACAAATCATAATTTGAAAAAAGACATAACTATACATACGCAAGTAATACTCAGGATAATAAACAATTTACTCATAATTCAGTAATGCTGTTTTCTCTTTAAATCATATCTTCAGAATAAAATGTAAAATGTAATTTTGAGACAACTACAATACAATTCAGTAGTAGGTATCTGATTTTTAAGTATTCTTCTGTTTATGTAAAGCTGCATGTGACTACAGTAAAAATGTAGATGAATAATAATTTACATGTTTATCTTCAGTAGATGCATGTTTATTGCTGTGAGCAGTTACTGTGATGTTTTCATCAAATCATTCATAAACTGGCCTATAGGCAAGTGTGACGATGCTTCGCTGAACTCTGTGAGGTGACACAAAGTCACTGGGTAGGTTGTGACTGCAAAGTCAAAGAGAGACGAGTTTGCAGGTGGAAAAGTGCTGACAGTGAGTGATTTCTAAATGAGAAAAACAGACAAAAAACTGTACAAACAAAAGTAAACAATAGTTAAAAGTAAAAGTAAAACCCTGACTTACAGTACAAGTATATTTAGTTCCATGGAACTATACTTTCAGTTAGCTCTACTCATCTCCCTTAGCTTTCTTTCTCTGCCTGAGGTGAGCACCATCGAGCTAGCCTTCCTCCCCTACTAACCCTCTCCCATACCTCTTATAGGATAAGCCCCATCCCTGTATCACCTGAGCTGAACCATTCCACTCCACAGGGATGTTGCTTTCCTAAAAGAGTGGGTGAGTACAAACAACACAGTCTAAAAGCAAACAATATCATAAGGCTTTAGTAAGTTACCAATATGAGTACTTAAAATACAGTGAGCATGTTCCTTAACTTGTCTCTATTTCTCTTATAGGTTCTAGGTTGCAGACATTACCCCTACCATGAGCTGGCTGTGGGCCCTCCGGGGCACTCATGTGTGATCTCAGGCTGTTCTGCCTCCGTTGTACTGACTCTGCAAGAGAATAAACAACAGGTATGGTACAACCCCATTTCCAAAAATGTTAGGACACTGCGCAAAATGGAAATAAAAACAAAACACAAATCATGTAAATCCTATATTTAATTGGAAATAGTATAAACACATCAAATGTTGAAACTGAGAAATTTTATTCTTTTTTGAAAAATCTATGCCCATTTCGAGTTTGATGCCAGCAATAAGTTCCAAAAAAGTTGTAACAGGGGCAAAAGTTGTAACACTGGCAAAATTGTGTAGTGCTAAAAAAAAGGTGTTGGTTAATTGGCAACAGGTCAGTAACATAACTAGGTATAAAAAAAGCATCTCAGAGAGGCTGAGTCTTTCAGAAGTAATGATGTGAAAGACTGCACATGCAAATAGTGCGTGCAACAATTCCAGAATAATGTTTTCAATGTAAAATAGTAAAAAACTTTTGCTTTTCATCATCTACAGATCATAATATCATTAAAAGAGTCAAAGAATCTGGAGAAATATCTGTATGCAAGTGACAAGGCCAAAAAGCAATACTGGCTGCCCGTGATCTTTGGGCCTTCAGGAGGCACTGCATTAAAAACAGACATGATTTTGTACAGGAAATCACTGCATGAGCTCAGAAACACTTATTAAAACTACTGTCGATGAACAGTTCATCACTCCATCCACAAATACAAGTTAAAACTCTAAAATGCAAAAAAGAAACCATACATAAACGGGATCCAGACATGCTAACTCCTGCTACCACAGGAATGCTTTTAAGATGGACTGAGGGGAACTGGAAAAGTGTCCTGTAGTCCAACAAATCAACATTTGATATTTTTGTGTCATCCAGGCTAAAGACCACTCAGCTTGTTATCAGTATTTATGATATCATAGAGGTGCATTAGTGCATATTTCATAGGTGACGTGCACATTTGTGAAGGCATCATTAATGCTGAATGATATATGTAGGTTTTGGCAACATATGCTGCCATCTACACTCTTCTTCTTCTTCTTCTTCTTCTTCTTTCGGCTGCTCCCTTTAGGGGTCGCCACAGCGGAGCATCTGCCTCCATCTTGGCCTATCCACTGCCTCCTCTACTTTTACACCAACCATACTTGTCCACCTTCACTACATCCATAAACCTTCTCTGAGGTCTACCTCTTCTCCTTCTGCCCGGCAGCTCCATCTCCAAAATTCTCTGACCAATATATCCACTATTCCTCCTCAACACATGTCCAAACCATCTCAACCTGGCCTCTCTGGCTTTATCTCCAAACTGCTCCACCTTCACTGTCCCTCTGATCTGCTCATTTCTAATCTTGTCCATCCTTGTCACTCCCAACGAAAATCTCAGCGTCTTCATCTCCGCCACCTCCAGCTCAGCCTCCTGTCTTTTAGACAGAGCCACAGTCTCCAAACCAAACATCATAGCAGGACGCACTACTGTCTTGTAAACCTTCCCTTTCACTCTTGCTGCTATCCTTCTGTCACAGATCAGCCCTGACACCCGTCTCCACCCACTCCATCCTGCCTGCACCCTCTTCCTCACCTCTTTTCTGCACTGTCCATTGCTCTGTATGGTTGACCCAAGATATTTGAAGTCATCCACCTTCACGACCTCTACTCCTTGCATCTTCACCTTTCCACCTGCCTCCCTCTCATTCACACACATGTATTCCGTCTATGCTGCCATCTACACTGGAGATCAAAATTAGAGAACAACACACAATTTCCTAAATGTGAAGGTCACAGTGAAGGTCGTATGTGAATTTGTCCTAACATTAGTAAAAGAGCAGCATTTTAAGCTTATTTCATGAGTATATATTCTAATGCACAGTATAAAAAACTTAACTGAAAAAGAACACTGATCAAATTTAGAGAACACTTTAGTAAGTTATAGATGTTAATCTGGCACTTGGTGCTAATTTCCTTAATTATCTTACAAACCCTATGTAACTGGTGGTGTAACTTTCCAGTTTTCACTGACTTTGCAAGATGATGAGCTGTTCCAAAGTGACTGAAACCCTCCAGCAGTAGGTTGTCCAGATAAAATCCCAAGGGGTGACCCTATCAGCCATAGCAAGAGAAGTTGGTTGTTCCAAGTCTGTGATTTCATCTTTACAACGTCACAAACTCATTCAAGTCCCCCAAGAAGGCTGGTCACCCATGAAAGACAAATGCAAGAGAGGACAGGATAATACGAAGAATCTCCATGGGTAATCGGTTCAACGCTGCAGCTGTCATTGCTCGCCAGTTCAGCTCTGAACAGGGTAAGGAACTGTCTCATCATACAGTGTTTTGATGTTTAAGAGCATTTGGACTGAAAACCCACTCTGCAGTGACCAAACCTCTCATTAGCAGAAAGAATCAAAAGGCTAGACTAACCTTTGCTGAGGAGCATGTTGTGTGGTTAGAGAAGTGGTCCAGAGTTCACTTTAGTGATGAAAGCAAGTTTAATTTATTTGGGTCTGATGGGAAACATTATGTTCGTCGACAGTTGTGCAGTAGACCAGTTTATGTGTGTGTGTATGTATAAATAGTGCTAGTTGTTCTGGTTCAGGGCCTGAATGGCTTTAGCTCATCACCACTTGTTGTAGACTACACGTCAGGGAGCTCCATTTGAATAATGCACTGAGCTGGTCGCTCCATTCTCTGGAGAGCTCATCTATCCTTCTTGGTGCTGTTCCCAAACCTGGCTGTCATGCTTCCATTCAGGATGCTCTCAGTGGTGCAGGTGTAAATGTTCTTTAACACTGTGGAAGACAGTTTAAAGTCTCTAGAGCATCTAAGGTGGTAAAGACATTCCCTGCAGGCACATGACATTAATTTGATGTCAGAAAGACGTTGGACTCCAACGTTGGACAGACATTGAATTTTGGTCGAAAAAGAAAATCGGACTGAAACTGAACCCCGACATTGGTTTGACATCAAACCCTGACGTTGGAGAAACGTTGAATTTTAGTTGAAAAAGAAAATCGGACTGACGCCGAACCCCAACATCGGCTTGACCTCAACCCCCGACATTGGACAGACATTGAATTTTTTTTCGTTGAAAATGAAAATCAGGCTGACGCTGGAACCCAATGTTGGCTCTACACCAATGTCAGACAGAGCATTTGGGTGCTTTGCTCAAGGGCACTACATTCGTCAATAGGAGTCTGGCACTGAACTGCCAAACCTTCGATTAGTGAACAACCTGGTCTACCACCTGAGCTATGGCTGCCCCAACCTAGCTGTTGCCCCTTAATGCTTTCCTGAAAACGTCACCTAAAAAAAAAAAAAAAAAATTACAAACATACACAAAAAATAAACACAAAGCAACAACTCAAACGCTTCTTTTTCAGGCTGTTCGGACTGACGTCAAAACCCAACGTTATTCAACGACTTGAATTCAACCTAATTTCAACCATGAATTCAAACATGCTTACATATAATATTCATTATACCATATATTCATAATTTCTCTGAAAATAAGACAGCTGACAAAAACATACCAATAAAACACTTGCTTATTTATCTTTCAAAGACACAAAAAAACAGTTAAATTGAATAAATATTGTGCTCCTAACTGTTTTGGGTTGGACATGTAGCCCCCACTGCCAAACTGTCCAGGGGCTTGTTAAAGGTGGTCTACCATGGAACAGGAAATATGTTCTGGTCCTTGCTGTACCACTTTTTCACAGTTTTTGACAGACTACAATCAGAGGAACCAAAAAAGAAAAGCCAAACATTGTAATGGACCATGGCATATGGAGCAGGTAAGTAATTAGCCCAAGCGATATATATATATATATATATATATATATATATATATATATATATATATATATATATATATATATATATATAATATATGCAATGCAAAAAATTAGGATTATTAACAATATATTAAGATGGTATGTGTAACTACCCACACTCAAAGTTGATGCAAATTGGAAATGAAAACACATTTTTCTTTCTTAACGTGACATATTTCTGAGTGAAACATTTCTGAAATATGATTCAGTAACAGCTGAAAACTTTAAGATTTTTTTTCTTTCAAATACATAGACAGGCTAAATGCTGAGTAGCAGGCTAGCCTGTTAGCATCTATTTTGCTCATGCTTTCTTAAGACTTTCATGACAAAAGCAAAAGAAAAAACTTCAAAAAGATATGAAGTTAAAGAATTCCATATATGAGTGCAATCGCCTAACATTTGAGCAAGAGATGCACTGTGTGTATAACTGTGTATGTCTCTCCTTTACCAGCTAATTTATATATTTATATCAGCAGCTAAAATATATAAATATATAATTTATATTTCATGTTCACTGATATTCATCACATGTAACAAGAGCAGGCCCCCACATATCACTGCACTTATTAATCTCAACCTTACTGATCGTTTTCATGCTGTTCTGTTCACTCAGGAACATTACTGTGGCTTTTACTTCAAGCCCACAGTGTCTAGTTAACACTATGACTTCTCAGTTAGCAAAATTTATCTGGCCCACTTTTGGGCCTCATCTTTGGTTTTGGTTTGGCCCAGTGCTGGCTGGGTCCTCAGCCCATATCTGGTCCATATAGCATAAAACAGGAGTGGCCAACCTGCGGCCTGCAAGCCGCATGCAGCTCTTTCCCTGTACATGCTTGCATCCTATCAATTGGCCACCCCTGGTGTAAAACAAGAAGAACTAATTGCCAACTATACTACACTATAAAATTAGTACAACTAACAGATGTAGCCCAACTGTGGCCCATATACTGTAAAGTGATTTGAACTAATAAATGTGGTCCAGATCTGGCAAACATACTGTAAAATGGGTAGAACTAAGGGTTCTGGTCCAGCTCTGGCCCATCTACTGTAGTATATATAAAGGTGTGGACCAGATTTGGTTTATATATACAGCAAAGTAAAATACATGTCAGTATTCTATGTCACTATGATGCTGTCAGTGTTCTACAGGGTGAGTCAAAAGTCACAGGACACCGTTATATTTCAGAAATGAAAGGGAAAATGACAGATCTTAACACCCCAGCAAGTAATGGGTGAGGGGGGCTATCTTTTAGGCTATGTCTGGAACATGACCACTGTCTTGAAAGCCACCATATATGATCAAGGGCAAGTTTTTCCAATGGGAAGCTGGTCATGTAACATATCAAAGAAGACCAGAAGTGTCTCAGAAATTGATTGCCACAATCAGATTTGTAATATCTCTTGAGGTTCAAAAGTTATCACCACAAAAATTTGCAACAACTGGGAATGTTGCCTGTGATACATAGCTATGTGACTTGTTCGATGTGCTGTCCCTGGTGCTGAACACAGAGCTGAAGGCGCAGGATCCAGTCGTTATGAACCCGCATGAGAATCTCTGGAGAAATGCTGTCACAAGCCTCCACGACGCGGTGCTGAAGGTTTTGCTGATTTTCTCAGCATACACAATTTGTTTGAGATGACCCCAGAGATAAAAGTCGATAATAAAATAAAAAATAAAATTAAATGGTGTCTTGTGACTTTTGACCCTGTACATCAATATGACATTGGCATCGTCACCCAGACTGTTTTGCAGAGCTGAAGGTATTACATGATATGAGATGTAGTAAGTGGGGGAAAAAGATGGAAAGAAGCAAGCTTGCATTTTACAGCCCTGATACCATTTATTTTCACTGTAATTCCTGCGTGTAACATCATCCTGCTCCTGACCACTAACAGACATAACAGCCAAGAAACACAGTAGAAACAAGTGAATTAGTATTTTACAGAACTAAAACCACATAATTTCAGCAAAACTACTGCTTTGTTTTTGGGCTAATAACCCTAATATTATTGCCCTTTTGATTGATTAAAGTTTATTACTGTTATTTTTCCACATTTCCACATATTATCTATGGGTCATCAATACAGTTACTGACTTATTTACTATGAGCTAGGTAAGTTCAACTTGTTACCATTATTTTACTATTTTATTACTGACCATCACTACAATGAATAACTTCTTCTTTTTTAATGACTAACAAATGTCCAGATCATTTTTAGGTAAATACAACTTGTTACCTTTATTTTACTATCTTATTACAAATTTGTCACCAATACAAACATCAGTTTATTATTCATTATGAACTGAAAAATAAGCAACTAATATTTTGGTAAGTACAAGTTGTTACCATGATTCTAGCATTTTATTCCTGACTTGTTACCGCTACAATTACCATTTTATTATTTCATAACAACTATGAAATTGACATTTAATTTATGGATAAATACAACTCATTACCACGAAACTACCATAACATTACCCTCTGATTACCGATCTGTAAAGTGCTACAGAAAGTGTTATAAGTCAAATAAGTTCCCAAAGAAATCATATTTTTCCAGATTTAACAATATATTACCATGATCAACATTACAATCTGCATCAACACTGTAGACATTGTGACCCCTGGTTTTCATCAACACCACATTAAAGAAATCCAAGTCAGTAACAGCTGATTATTGATTAGTAATGTCAGAGAAGCAATAAAAAGAGAAAGTGTGATGTAAATTAATATTTTTGTTTGTTTTTTTTTAAAAAAAGCTTAGATATCAAAATAAAATGTGGCTGTTCTGACTGTTGTTTTATATACTGGATATTCCCTTTCACAGCCACTAGATGGCACTGCTATTGTTTGTTAACTTTTCTTTTAATTTGATTCGCTAGTTAAGTCACATGATGAAGTTTAGAGGTCAGCACAGCCATCTTAGATTGAGTTGTGTGTGTAATGAAGCAGATGTAACTTCATCTCTCTCCATCCTCACGTTTTGTGCCTTAGACATCACTGTTTTTTCACAAAAAGAATTTGGGAATCTGGATAAAGTAAACACTGAAGAAACTGAAACGCCTTTGGTCCAGCTCTTTATTCAACCCCAACTGTTTAGCTATCTGTCAAGTTGTGCTAAGCTACAGGCAATAAGGACAGAATAGTGGCAATACCAAAGGACATTATGTTACTACAGAAGATGAGCAGATTCAGCTACTTGCATGAAAGCATAACAGGTGGAGATTAATTTTGATTGTATCTCATTGTAACAAATGTAATTGTGATTGATATGATATCAGCTCTGCACCTCAGCTTTTACAACATTCAGTAATTCCAAAATAACTGTTGAGAAGCTATGCTTGATGTTTTATTTTTATGCATTTAAAAAAAGGTATAAAAAAATTCAAAATCCCCAGAATTTCTATATTCATTTAGCTGTTATTATTTTAAAGTATGCATTGTAAAAACATTGTTTCTGGGGGTTTTGTAACAAAAAACATGCTTACTGAGAGCCATGCCAGCGTGTGAAAAGACACGAGAGAAAAGCAACAAGAGAGAAATGTAGAATTACTTTTATTTAATGAATTTTAACAGATTTCAAGAAAATTCCAGCATGCAATCAATAGAAATTAATTAAAATAATCAGAATTTCACCACCAACAAAAACATCCAAATGAACAACAGTGTTTTCATATCATATTATAATTGTTTTTCCTATAAATTCATGTTTTGTTTGTTGATGGTAACAATCTAATCATCTTAAATTAACAGACCTTAAACCTGCGCATTAATTATTTGTCAACTGAAATGATAGCTCACTAACTCTGCAGAGAAAACAGATAATTTCTCATGAATTCTGACAGCACTTGAAGAAAACATAAAATAAAAATATATTCTGCGATTATAAAATAAGATCAAGTTATGCTTTTCCATGCAAAAAGAAAGAGAAATTCAAATAGTATACCAGTAAAACATTTGTCTGAATGAATATCACCTTATGTTATGTTCTCTCTGCTCTTCTACTTCTAAAAATTTTAATAATTTCATGCATTCATTCATACGTTCCAGACTACAGTATACTACAAAAAGGGATTTCTGTTAGCAGATTTTGCAATGCAGTCTCCAGTTCACTCATTCTTTGCTCATTTTCAAACAGCTCATAGTTGTAGTAGCTGTGATTGGAAGCATCCAGCATCGTGCGAATCTTCTGGAAAAGGATTTCCACCTGAGTGCGGTCTTCTGGCTTCCTGTTATTGAAGACATGATACCGCCTTCCACAAGCAGATATCAGGCCTTTCAGGTCAGGTCCAGCCTCGTCTACATAGGTATCCACTGTCTTGTTGTCAAACTCAAGATCATCTCCACGGGTGAACAACACAATCATGTGCTTGTGCACTTCATCACCAAAGGCCTTCTGGAAGTTCTTGACAGTGTCTTTCTCCTCTTGAGTGAAACGTCTCAAATCAATCACAAGAAGAAAGGCATGAGGACCAGGAGCAGCCAGCCGAACACCCTTCACAGTCTCTCTGATTATAAAGTCTTTACTCAAGTTTGTGTCATACAAACCAGGGGTGTCAATGACTGTAATATTTTGGCCATTGATCACTCTTTTTTCAGCTGAGCAATAAGTGGTAACAGAGGTGGCTCTGGGCTCAGACCTGAACACTTTGTCACCCAGAATGGTGTTACCTACAGCGCTTTTGCCAACCCCGGTCTTGCCCAGTAGGACCAAACGCCACGGTTCCCTACCTGAAAGATCAAACAAACATTAGAAATTAAAACAAACACTAGAAACAGTCACGAAAGCCACTACAATTCCTATTTGTCACGTTGTCACATTGTGACTTAATTTAATAGTCTGATGATCTTTGAACATAACAAATAATTCATCTTCTTCATCTTATATAACCTGGACAAAATAAACAAGAGGGCGTTATGTTTCCTGCTAGACTATTAAATGGTAATGTTTGGGCTATTTACATCAACAGAGATATCGCTGAAGGGTTTTGCTCCTTCCTCCCCTCCCAAGTTCACAGCAACAGGAAATGTGAAATGTGATTCGACAACAATGCCTGCTTTAATCAACACAGTTGATCAACAAATGAAGATTTCACACAAAAACAAGAACTAAAAAATGCTTTACTTGAATGGGACTTAAACTGAAAGTGCTATGTGAGTATCCAATACGCTGACAAAAATAGGTGTTCAAATTATTTGAACAACTAAGTCAACAGTTTGCATGAATCGTTTTAACCAATTTTTTAAGTATATTGAACTTGTCTAGATCACTTAAAATGTACTTGAATTAATTATCACAGAGTAATAAAAAAAATCACTTTGTTAAGTCAACTTTATTTCTCAAAACGTTTGGGGCAATTGACTGAAGTTTTGCAATAAATACAACTAAATTAAATCAAAATAAGTGTGTGTGTGTATATATATATATATATATATATATATATATATATATATATATCAGTTCTCAAACCTAGGATGCCACATCTAGCACATTTATTATGATTGAAAAAATCTTAGGCAGCAAAAAAAACTTACATATGCCATGCAATTCCCAGAACCAATTTAGACAAAAATTCATATCTTCAGAACACTTTAAGCCACAGACGTGATGCACATTCAGCACCATTCAGCAGACCTGCCCCTAACTAGCTACCATCAGTGAATTCAGCTAGGAAAATCACCTGATATTCCTGATATTATTGCTTTGTCTTTAGCCGTCATATTCCAACAAAGGGTTTAAATGAATCTTAATGATTAGTGCTGCACGTTTAAACTGCTAAAACATCAAATATATGACTGAATAAAAAAATCAGTCCAGGTCAGAAACAAGAGAGCAAGGTGTCTGGTAACAGCTGGTTTTTCAGAGAGAACACCTTCAGAGAACGTTTCAGACGATGAAGTTCCAGGAAGAGCTTCTGAAGCACTTCAAAAGTATTTTATTTATTTATTTATTTGCTTCAAATACATTGTACATTAAATCGTACTCTAAGTTTTTCAACCACTAAGCCAATATGTGGACTATAAGTGGGCCTCAAAGCATCTTCTAGTGTGATTTTAACAGAGGAGAGCAGATCAAATGAAAGAAATAGAATATTTTTGCATCAGCCTTAAAGGATTAAGCTCTACTTATTTGAATCTTCTTAGTCTTCTGGATTCAGTATGTTTTATAATTAAACTATCAGTGACAGAAAGGAAGAAAGTTGGACTAAGATAACTCAAGTAAAAACAAAATGCTGTTTGTAAATGATGAATTAATTTATTGAAGGAAAAAAGCGGTTCAGCCCGACATGGCCCGATGTGAAATAATATTTGCTCCTTCGCTTGTAAATCAAACTATTAACCTAATTCAATTGAATATTGAGTTCAGTTTCACTGGCCACTCCCAGGCATGATTACTGCCAGACCTGGGGAATCTAAAGATCACCGTCTGGCAATGTGAAGCAGGTCAGAATGTCTCAAAAAGCACCATATGATGTTACGTTCTAAAGAAATTCATATCCAGGTACAAAACAAAGTCACTGAAATCTACCAGGCTGGAAAGGAGACAAAGCCATTGATAGGGGGCAGTTGTGGGCTGGAGGTTAGGGAACTGGCCCTGTGACCGGAAGGTTGCCAGTTCGATCCCCAGCACCGACAGTCCATGACCAAGGTGTCCTTGAGCAAGACACCTAACCCCCAATTGCTTCCCGGGCGCCGTGGATAGGGCTGCTCACTGCCCCCTAGTATGTGTGTTCACTAGTGTGTATGTGGTGTTTCACTTCTGTTTTGGCAAAAATTTCTTTGATCCACCAAAACAAAGTTTGCTTAAATCCAGTGTGGGAGTAACTGGTGATAATTGCTTAACACATGCAATGCATAAGAAATCCAGGTCCAGGCAGATGTTTGAGTTGATGCTGATGTTGGTTATTTATTTTAAACAAAAAAGAAACAAAATAAAAGGTATCTAATGAATTGCCTTTGTTAGCCTAACAAACAAACAACTAAGGTGCACCACATGGTTAAAGACTGTATCAGCTGGTACCAGCACCCCCCAGAGGCCAGGTAGACCAGTCCATTAATGCATTTGGAACTCCCCCTCTACCTGTAGAGGGAGCACAGTCTTAGAAGCAGATAATAATAGTGATAACAAAACAAATGAAATTAAATTAAATAACACAAATCAAACTAAGTGCAAAAATGGCTCCTACATACCGGCCCCTAATTATTGCCTATGCAACAATTACTAAATGCAAATGAGTAGGAGCCCAATACTTCTAAATTAAACGTTTAATCTAGACAACATAATTGAGTGTATATGTAAAGTTCTGATGCTCATCTTTGTTAAGTAGATTCCGTGCCCTCCAATACCAGGCATAACTTTGTAACTGGTCTTTCCAGGATGCCAGTTTTTGTCTTCAACTTTACTGTCCTTACTAAGCCCTTTAAGTCAGGATGAACTTCCAGAACTCTTCCAAGGGGCCAGGACCCACGGGGAGCTGTGCTGTCCACCACCATCACAATGTCCCCTTTCTGGAACCCTTTTTTGACGGCAAACCACTTTTGACGTTCTTGTTGCAGCGCCAGGTACTCCTGTGTCCACCTCTTCCAAAATAGATCAGCCAAATACTGGACATGTTTCCATTTACGTCTAGCATAAATATCTGACTTCAAAAACAATCCTGGTGGAAGAACAGGATTTGACTTGAGCAGAAGAATGTGGTTGGGAGTTAATGGTTCCAGATCCTGCTTATCGTCCGACACTGTGCTAAGAGGACGGCTATTCAGAATGGCTTCAATTTCACATAGCAACGTGTTTAAACTTTCATCGTCAAGGGTTTGCTGATGTAAGATAGAGCAAATAATTTGTCTCACCATTCGGATCAGCCTTTCCCAAGCCCCACCGTGATGTGAAGCTGATGGGGAATTAAAACTCCACTGCACTCCTTTCTGTAGCATGATCTTTTCAATCTTACCGTGGTTCCAAGATGACAATGACCTCTGAAGTTCCTTTTTAGCACCAACAAGATTAGTTCCATTTTCTGAACGAATGTGGGTTACTTGACCCCTTCTGCTTATGAATCTTCTTAGTGCATTAATGCAGGAGTCAGTGTCCAAAGAATGAGCCATCTCCAAATGTACTGCTCTACTTGACATGCAGGTAAATAACACTCCATATCTTTTGACATGGGCTCTTCCCCTTTTTGTCTCAAAGGGTCCGAAGTAATCCACCCCTACATTACTGAAGGGAGGAAGGTCAGCTCTTACCCTTTCCTTGGGAAGGTCAGCCATCTTTTGTTCCCCAAACTTTCCTCGGACACGTTTGCACACTACACATTGGGAAATGACTTTTCGAGCTGCAGAATTGGCATTTACCACCCAAAATCTCTTTCTGAGTTGTGAGAGCATGTGATTTCTGCCAGCATGTCCTAACCTTTCATGTATGTCACGTAGGATGAGCGTAGAAACATGATGATGTTTTGGCAAAATCATTGGACGCTTAGTTTCTTCAGGCATAGCAGACCTCTGTAAACGCCCACCTACTCTTAAAACCTCATCTTTCAGCACTGGGTCTAGTTTGTGGAGGCTGCTCCTTTTGTTTAGACCTTTACTGGTTGCCAATCTCAGTTTCTCCATTTCGTCTGAATAGGTCTGTTTCTGGCAGAACACGATAATAGCTTTCTCTGCTGTCAGAATGTCCTCCAATGTTATGGACTGTCCAGTTTGAGCTCTCTGCACTTTGCTCTGGTTCCTGGTGTGACTGCGTGTACAAGGAGAAGTTTGGTTCACTTTCCTTTTTTCACAGTTTTCCTGAAGAATGCTCTTTACCTTTAAGTACCACGCCACTGCTCTCTTTAACTTGGTCCAACTGGAAAAGTGAGTGAGTAGCTGGTTTGTAGGATTTTTATTTTCAATGACAGAACTGTACGCTGTCGAGTTTCTTTTGATCTCAAGATCATCTTGCGATAGCTTGAATGACTCCATGGGATACTGAGGCCAATCCTCTTCTGTCCTCCACAGAAACACTGGCCCATGGATCCATTCCTTACATTTCACAAACGTTTTGCCACTCACGCCTCTTGACGCCATGTCTGCCGGATTCAGCTTTGTTCCGACATATTTCCATTGTGACAGCCCGGTGTTCTCTCTTATGATTGAGATCCTATTGGCAACAAATGTTCTGAATCTGGTATCTACATTTGCAATATATTTCAGAACAGATTGGCTGTCCGTCCAAAATGTTGAGGCACTGAGTTTTAGCTGCAACTCTTTCTTTAACATTCTGTCCATTTTTACAGCAAGCACAGCTGCAGTAAGCTCCATACGTGGAATTGTTATTTGCTTGAGAGGAGCAACTCTAGCTTTGCCAAGGACAAAAGCCACATGCACGGCGTTGTTATTAGAGGTGAGTCTTAAGTAGCTTACTGTACCATATCCGTGTTCGCTGGCATCAGAAAAATGATGTAACTGTGCCTGTATAGGTGCTCCAAATGCGCTTGGTTTTACACAGTGTGGCACCGCAAACTCTTCCAGCATACAAAGATCAGACATCCATCTTCTCCATTTGTCAGAAGCAGCTTGAGGTATTTCCACATCCCAGGCATGTTTTGTCCTGCAGAGCTCCTGAAGTAGTAATTTTGCAGTAAGAGTGAAAGGGCTCAAAAAGCCAAGTGGATCATAAATGGAACTCACCATTGATAAAATGTTTCTTCTTGTGTGAGGTCTGCTTTTAACAGTGATGTTGAATTTGAAAGCATCGGTTTCCACACACCATAACAATCCAAGTGCTCTTTCCATTGGGAGCTTGTCTCTGTCCAAATCCAATTTCTTTACTTCATTGGCTCGGTCTCCCTCTGATATGGAGGACAGAACTGCATGACTGTTGCTAATCCATTTCGTTAGATGAAATCCCCCCTTTTCACACAGTGCAGTTATGTCTTTCACAAAGACCTCTGCATCCTGTTCCGTGGCCAAAGATTGAAGGAAATCATCAACATAGAAGTTGTTCTCCACTGCGTTTGCCACCTCTGGCCTGAAACTGCATCTGTGGTCTTTGGCAGTTTGTCTCAATGCAAAATTTGCACAACTAGGAGATGACACTGCACCAAAAATATGTACCAGCATTCTGTGTTCAACTGGAGATACTCCAACATCTCCTCCAGGCCACCATAAGAATCGCATAAAATCTACATGACAACTTGACACTTTAACTTGATGGAACATGGTTTTTATATCTGCCATCACTGCTACAGGCTCCAGACGGAACCTTGTGATTACTCCAAAAAGTGTACTTGTCAAATCCGGACCCTGCAGAAGTTCGGAATTCAGTGATGTACCTTTGAATGCTGCTCCACAATCAAAAACCACTCTAAGGGTTCCTTTCTTTGGATGATGGACACCATGATGTGGGATGTACCAGACTTTACCATCCTCTCCTTCAAGCTGATGTTGTGGAACTATTTCAGCATGTCCTCTACTGATCACTTCTGTGAGGTATTCAATGTATTCAGACCTGAACACTTCATCTCTCATGAACCTTTTCCTCAGGCTCAAGAGACGCTGCTCTGCAATCTGACGATTGTTAAGCATAATTGGCTTTTCTTTCCTAAAAGGTAAGTGAAGGCTATAATGACCATCCTGTAGCTTCACTGATGTTTCTGCAATTTCCATGAATCTTCTATCTTCAACTGACATTTCTAATTGGTCTACAGAGGAGTTCTCAGGGAAATCATGATTATATTGTTGAATCAACAGTTCTTCCAATGAGATTTTGTTTACAGTAACATAAGGACAGCCACTCTTGTCAGTACTGTTACTGTCTTTCGCTGGTCCATTAATAACCCACCCTAATTGGGTTCTTACAGCATATGGACCGTTTCCACTGCTGTTGATTACTTCCCAGGGTTCTATGGCTTTGGGATTGTTGCTTCCTATCAACAACTCCACACTGGCTTTGATCTGGGGAATCTTGATTTCCTTTAAGTGAGGCCATTTGGACAGTTGACTTGAGCTGGGTATGTTGTGTGTGTCCACTGGCATGTTCTTTTGTGTGAAGACCTCTGGTAAGTCAATGTAGTTATCTCCATCCAAAGCAGACACTTCAAGTCCATTGATGACGTAACACTGCACAGATTTTTCTTGACTCATTGTTCTAAGCAGAATGTTTGTTTTTCTTCCTGTCATGTTAAGCTTGTTCATAAGGTTTTCTGTGCAAAAGGTTGCAGAGCTACCTGGATCTAGAAAGGCGTATGTGTGAATGATTTGAGTCCCTTTAGAACATTTTACCTTCACAGGAACGATGGATAATGTGCAGTCTGAGTAATTTTGAGAGCTGCCGGCCCCACTGTGCTCATCCACATGGAGAGAAACCTGAGCACTGCTGACTGGTGTTTGCATTGGTTGTTCGATTTTCTTTCCTTTAATGTGAAGAACACTACGATGCTGCTGATTGCACATATTGCAGGTATGACGACTGGAACAGTTTTTACTTAAACGTCCAGGTCTTTTAAGACATCCAAAGCAGATTCCATTCTGCCGTAAGAAGGCTATCTTCTGCTTGTGCAGCTGCTTATCGAATGATGAACATGATGCCAACTCATGACTACCACTGCAGAACAGACATATGATTAGTGGTTGCCAGTTTCTGGATCTTTGCTGCTTTGTTTCTATGTTTACGCTTGTAGCGAAACTGTCCTTTGGTTTGAGTCTCAGTGGTGCTTTGGGTTTTCCTTTGTTACAGCCTGACTCTTGAATATCACCAAACACTGGGTGTGATATGATGCTAGTTTGTTTCTCTAAGAAGCAGACGAGATCAGCCATTTTGACTCTGCTGCCACGCTTTTCTTGCAGGTCACATGCCTTTGTATGCCACCTTTCTCTGAGCTTATACGGGAGTTTTAGTGAAATAGCTCTCAAGTTGGAACTTATATCTAATTCTTCCATATTTCTGCCATAGCATTGCAACACCCTCTGAGAAACAATGTGAATTCCTTCAAAGCACTAGGATCTTCTGCTTTAATGACTGGCCATGACAACACAAGTTCAATATAAGCACATGATATTTTGTACTCATTACCAAAGTGCTCCTTGAGTAATTTCTTTGCCTTGATGTAACCTGTACTCGGGGACAGGTGTTGGCAACTTCGAATTAGGTCTTGTGCTTGACCCTTGGTGTACTGGATAAGAAACTGCAATCTTTCTTGGTTGTTGTCAGTTTTACTCTCAATCATTTGTTCAAAGGAATGAATAAAGGTCTTGTACTGAAGAATATTACCATCAAAAACTTGAATTTCCAGCTTTGGCAAAGAGGAGAGGAGTTGTTGCTTTGCAAGAATGTTTGTCAAATCATTCTGTTTTTGAAGTATATGGTAAAGGCTGTCATTTTGAAGTTGATGATGCATGTTTGGTTGAGCTGCGTTTGGAGAGATTGGCTGTTCAGAGGGCTGTGAGTTCTGCTGATGCCGACCTTGGGTTTGAACAGTGTTGCTGATTGGATCAAACTGCATTGAGTTGGGTGATACAGGAAACTGTACATGGACCCCTTCCCTAGGTCGAACAATTGGAGAAGTAATGGTGTTGAACTGCATTTCTTCCAGGTAGTCATTCATTGCATCGGTTGATGGAGAGTTCACGTTGCCATTTTCTGCCTTTTTAAGATAATCAATTTTAGCGTTTGTGGCTGCTATTTCGGATTGAAGTTCTAAAGTCTCTCTCCTTTTTCTGAGTTCTTCACTTTGTTTTTGAAGCTCCTCCTGCTGCTCCTCCAATGCATGTTTTTGAGACAGTGCAACTGCTTTAGTCATTAATGCTGCCCTCTCTGCCTCAGCACAGATACGTGCAGAAGCTGTAGATGATCCATTACTGTGTGTGCTTGATCTTCCAGATCTGCTGGACCTTTTGCTCACAGATGAAACTATTGAAGCATTATCATCTGAAGTTGTATGTTTCAAATCTGAAGATGTAATTTGAGCACCATTGGGGGAAACAGGATTTTCCATTGCAGATAACCATTTGGTAACACTGGACAGAAAAGCATTTACTTGTTCCAATTTTGGTTGGTACCAAGTGTTCACATCCTCCATCTTTTCTTCTTCACTCAACAATTGTAGATACAACTCATGGTGAGATTTAAACTCAGCAAGCATTTCATTGAATTTTGTCATATTTGCTTTAACTTCATCCACATATGCAACATCCACCATCAGTACATTGATTATGTTCATTCTCCGAGTGATATGGGACATTTTGCCAGCTCTGGAGGCCTTTAACTTTGCTGTTTCATTCAAATCCTTGCAAACAGTGCCTGTGGAGGCTTCTGAGTCAGAGGCAGCCATTCTGCTTCACAAAGCTTGTTTCCTTTCCAATAGAAACAGTTTTGTCCAATACTCAGAAATGCACACTTTAGGTTAACTACTTTGTTTGTTTGTTGTTTACAAAGCACACAATAGAGCCTATGTTCCACTTCAAAGAGCTCATTATCCACAGTACTACTTCAATGTTAATGATTCCACTTATTTCTTCTAAAAGTCCACTTTAAATATACACATAATGAACTTACTGGTGAAGCACTTGAAGACTTTCAGGATCTTGATTGGAGTGTCCAACTTGCTTGATGTGTTGTCTCATGAAATCCACAGCCATGGTCTTTAACTTTTTGTTTTGGCAAAAAGTTCTTTGATCCACCAAAACAAAGTTTGCTTAAATCCAGTGTGGGAGTAACTGGTGATAATTGCTTAACACATGCAATGCATAAGAAATCCAGGTCCAGGCAGATGTTTGAGTTGATGCTGATGTTGGTTATTTATAATTAACAAAAAAGAAACAAAATAAAAGGTATCTAATGAATTGCCTTTGTTAGCCTAACAAACAAACAACTAAGGTGCACCACATGGTTAAAGACTGTATCAGCTGGTACCAGCACCCCCCAGAGGCCAGGTAGACCAGTCCATTAATGCATTTGGAACTCCCCCTCTACCTGTAGAGGGAGCACAGTCTTAGAAGCAGATAATAATAGTGATAACAAAACAAATGAAATTAAATTAAATAACACAAATCAAACTAAGTGCAAAAATGGCTCCTACAACTTCACTAGATGGGTTAAATGCGGAGGTGGAATTTCCCCGGTTGTGGGATTAAAAAAGTATCACTTAACTTAATGAGCTTCTGGAACTCCAGCGAACCACAGTGAGAGCCACTGTCCACAAATGGAGAAACCTTGGAACAGTGGTGAACCTTCCCAGCAGTGACTGACCTACCAGTAGCACGTTGATGAGTCATCCGGGAGGTCACAAAAAAATCCAGGTAAACATCTAAAGAACTGCAAGTCTCACTTGCTTCAGTTAAGGCCAATGTCCACAAGTCCACAATTAGAAAGACACTGGGCAAAATAGGGCATCCATATTAGAGTTTCAAGGCGCAAACCACTGCTGACCAAACAGAACGCAAAGGCTCATCTTGCATTTGCCAAAAAACTTCTAAATGATTGCTCCATGATTTTTGGGATAATATTGTGTGGACTGATAAATCAAAGGTAGAACTTTCTGGAACACATGGGTCCCGTTACATCTGGCATAAGGCTAACAGCACATTCCAACATAAGAACATCATACCAACAGTCAAACCTGGTGGTGGTAGTGTGATGTTTTGGAGCTGCTTCACTTCTGCAGCACCTGGACAACTTGTCATAATTGATGGAACCGTGAATTCTGTTCTCCGTCAGAGAATGCTGAAGGAGAATATCTGCAAATGTTACATTGCAGTGTTACTGACAAAGAGGGCACAACCCGTTATTAGGTTTAGGAGGCACTTTTTTCACATGGCTGATATAGGCTTTTCATAAATCTTTATCTTCAGTTAACTGAATAATCATTTAAAAGCTGTGTGTTGTGTTTATTTTACATTAAAATTAGTTGGATGATCTGAAACATTTAAATGTGATAATTTATAAAAAGAGAAATCGGGTGACGGGCAGTAACAAAAATAAAAGAGAATACTTGTGTTCAATATACGAAAATATAATTACTACTGTAAGTGTAACGATTGGCTCCTCCCACTCCATGTGCTTTTCTGTTTTGGTTTAGTAACTCCGCCCTGATTGTTTTCACCTGACCCTCCATTTCCCTGTGTATTTAAGCCCTGTGTTTGCCCCTTGTGTTCGCCTGTCTTTTGTATTGGTCTTTGTTTGACGTATCGGTCTCTGTTGGATGTTTGTATCTCTGTGTTGGTAGTACTCTGGTTTGTTATGTCTGCCCCCCGATCTATCCGTGTTGGCTACATGAACCTGGACAGTCTTGATCACGACCCTGGATTTGCCCCTAATAAATCTCGCTTATCTCAGCACATGTGTCCGTCTCCTGGCTCCACATTACTGTAATAATAATTACTGCAAAATGAAGTGCGATGTTCTTTTCACACAACATGTTAATGAAAATCTAATTTTGGCCCAAAACACAACAAATCATTATTTGAAAAAAGACATAACTACACCTACGCAAGTAACACTCAGGATGAAAAATAATGTACTCATAATTCAGTAATTCTATGTAAAGCTATTCTATTTCCTCTTTAAAGCATATCTTCAGAATAAAATGTAAAAAGTAATTTTGAGAGTACAACTACAATACAATTCCTTAAGTAGTAGGTATCTGATTTTTAAGTATTATATTCTTCTGTTTATGTAAAGCTGCATGTGACTTTACAGTAAAAATGTAGATGAAGTAACAATAATAATTTACATGTTTATCTTCAGAAGATGCATGTTTATTGCTGTGAGCAGTTTTCATCAAATCATTCATAAACTGGCCTATAGGCAAGTGTGACGATGCTTCGCTGAACTCTGTGAGGTGACACAAAGTCACTGGGTAGGTTGTGACTGCACGGTGAAAGAGAGACGAGTTTGCAGGTGGAAAAGTGCTGACAGTGAGTGATTTCTAAATGAGAAAAACAGACACAAAAAACTGTACAAACCAAAGTAAACAATAGTTAAAAATAAAAGTAAAACCCTGACTTACAGTACAAGTATATTTAGTTCCATGGAACTATATTTTCAGTTAGCTCTACTCATCTCCCTTAGCTTACTTTCTCTGCCTGAGGTGTGCACCATCGAGCTAGCCTTCCTCCCCTACTAACACTCTCCCATACCTCTTATATAATAAGCCCCATCCCTGTATCACCTGAGCTGAACCATTCCACTCCACAGGGATGTTGCTTTCCTAAAAGAGTGGGTGAGTACAAACAACACAGTCTAAAAGCAAACAATATCATAAGGCTTTAGTAAGTTACCAATACGAGTACTTAGAATACAGTGAGCATGTTCCTTAACTTGTCTCTATTTCTCTTATAGGTTCTAGGTTGCAGACATTACCCCTACCATGAGCTGGCTGTGGGCCCTCCGGGGCACTCATGTGTGATCTCAGGCTGTTCTGCCTCCGTTGTACTGGTTCTGCAAGGGAACAAACTGGTATACAACCCCATTTCCAAAAATGTTAGGACACTGCGCAAAATGGAAATAAAAACAAAACACAAATCATGTAAATCCTATATTTAATTGAAAATAGTATAAACACATCAAATGTTGAAACTGAGAAATGTAATTGTTTTTTGAAAAATCTATGCCCATTTCGAGATTGATGCCAGCAACAAGTTCCAAAAAAGTTGTGACAGGGGCAAGAAACGACTGGCAAAATTGTGTAGTGCTAAAAAAAAAGTAATGGTTAATTGGCAACAGGTCAGTAACATAACTAGGTATAAAAAAAGCATCTCAGAGAGGCTGAGTCTTTCAGAAGTAATGATGTGAAAGACTGCACATGCAAATAGTGCGTGCAACAATTCCAGAATAATGTTTTCAATGTAAAAAGGTCCTCACGCCCTCACTACGTCGCATCCAATCATCAACAGCGGGGATTCCAGAAGAGCGAGCAGTCCATGGAGCTAAGGAGGGCTGGTATCCCAGCATACACTGAAACTGAGTCAGTCTGGTAGTAGAATTTACCAGAGAGTTTTGTGCGATTTAAGCCCAAATGAGATATTGTGACCACTCGGAGGGATACTTATGGCAACTTGCCCAGTTCCTGGTTTACCCTCTCACACTGACCATTACAAGTGGGATGATAGCCAGAAGTTAAACTAATATTAACTCCTAAATGTTCGAAAAAGCCTTCCAGACTCTGGAAGTAAACTGGGGTCCCCTATCCGACAACACATCCTCAGGTATACCAAAACTGCGAAATACGTGTTCGAATAGAGCTTGGGCTGTAGAGCAGTGGGCAGTGAAGGGAAGGGAATAAACTTAACTCCCTGAGAAAACCTATCAACCACAGTGAGGATAGAAGTAAAGCTGTTAGAAGGAGGTAGATCTGTGACAAAATCTATTGCGATGTAAGGGCGCTCAGGGACAGGGAGTGGAACAAGTTTGCCAGCTGGGAGAGTTCTAGGGATTTTACACTGGGTGCAAACAGGGCATGAGGAGACAAAAGAGTGAACATCACTCCTTAGACTATCCCACCAATAACGAGTGGAGATTAATTGTAGGGTACGTGTTTCGCCCGGGTGACCAGAAGTCAAAGAAGAATGAGCCCAAGTAATGAGACGGTTACGAAATTGCGGAGGAACAAATAGCTTACCCGGAGGAGTGCCCTCTGGGGGAGTTCGATGAGCGTTTACCTGTTGTATCTGCTCTTTGAACTCCCACTGAATGACAGCGATCTGGACAGTAGGAGGAAGGATGCGCTCCGGATCGGAGTTCTCCTCCTCATTTACGGCGAAAATACGAGATAAGGCATCAGCCTTAGTGTTACGTTGACCAGGACGGAAAGAAATAGAAAAAAAAGCGTGAAAAGAAAAGAGACCAACGAGCTTGCCTGGAGTTAAGGCGTTTGGCGGATTTAAGATACTCAAGGTTCTTGTGATCAGTGAGAACAGTAAAAGGGTGTGCAGCACCCTCTAACCAATGGCGCCATTCTTCTAATGCCAGTTTTACTGCTAGAAGTTCCCTATCACCTATCCCATAATTATGTTCTACCGGTGATAACTTCCGAGAGAAGAAAGCCACGGGATGGAGCTTAAGAGGGATACCGGAGCGCTGGGACAGAACAGCACCAACCCCAGTGTTAGAAGCGTCCACTTCCACAACGAAAGGTTTCTCAGGGTCGGGGTGTTTGAGGATAGGTGCCATAGAAAACGCGAGTTTAAGGGCATCAAATGCACCCTGAGCGGAATCAGACCACGAGAGCTTTTTAGGGGATCCCTTCAAGAGGGCAGTGAGAGGAACGGCCGTAGAGCTTAAGTTGCGGATGTATCGCCGATAAAAATGAGCAAACCCCAGAAACCGTTGAAACTCCTTAACGGAGCCAGGCTTGGGCCAGTTAGTGACTGCGGAAACTTTATCGTCACTCATCAAAACACCAGACGAACTGATGACGTAACCTAGGAAGGATACCCTCTGTAAGTGAAACTCACATTTCTCTGCTTTAGCATACAGGTTATTCTCTTGGAGTTTGAGAAGAACTTGGCGAACGTGATTTACATGTGATGAGAAGTCTGGTGAAAAGATTAATATGTCATCTATGAAAACAACAACGAATTTATTAAAAAAATCACGAAAAACGTCATTCATAAAAGCCTGGAAAACGGAAGGAGCGGTGGAAAGGCCGTAGCTCATAACCAGGTATTCATAGTGGCCGCGTGTAGTTGTGAAAGCTGTTTTCCACTCGTCCCCTTCCCTGATACGCACTAGGTTGTATGCACTACGTAGGTCGAGTTTGGTAAAGTAAGACGTACCCCTGAGTTGTTCAAGAGCTACGGGAATCAATGGAAGAGGGTAGGCATATTTTTTCGTGATATCGTTAAGCCCCCGGTAATCTATGCATGGTCTGAGCCCACCATCTTTCTTTTTAATGAAAAAAAACCCAGACCCAACGGGTGACTTAGATGGACGGATGTATCCCTGAGCTAGTGCTTCAGTGACCTAGGCATCCATGGCTTTCTCTTCTTCAAGAGTTAGGGGATAGACACGGGATTTAGGCAGAATGGCTCCCTCGACGAAGTCAATAGCACAATCATACGGGCGGTGAGGTGGGAGTTTGGTGGCTTTGACGGGGCTAAAGACTTCAAGGAAATCAGAGTATTCAGGAGGGATGACAACAGGGTTCATTGAATCGGGACTCTCTATAGTGGTAGAGGAGAGAGCGATGTGGCCAGGGAAAAGGCAGTTCTCGAAACAAAAAGGGGACCAGGAAACTATTTCCCGAGAATGCCAGAAAATAACAGGATCATGGCGTTCTAGCCAGGGGAAACCTAATACTAAGGGGAAATCAGTGGAGGGTAAAACAAAAAAGGAAATCTCCTCAGAGTGTAGTGCACTAGCTTGGAGGGTAACAGGGAGAGTCTGTAGGGTTATTGGGACACAGCCGAGGGGTTTGCCGTCCAGCGCGAGAGCACGGAGTGGGGTGCGTAGTTCTTCTGTAGGAACTCCCAGTCGCTGAATCAAGTCGGTACAGATGAAATTTCCCTCGGCTCTGGAATCTATTAGGGCTGGAACAGAGAGAGAGAGTGTTTGGTAGGTAATCAACATATCCAGAACTAGAGCCCGTGAGACCAATCCTTTGGTGGGGACACTGATCGCGTTAGCGCACGGAGTAAACCCCACGCGCTGTCCCCAAGAAGATACCGAGGAAAGTGGTGGACGACGTCTGCAGGTAGCCTTCACGTGTCCGGACCCTCCACAATACAGGCACAGATGGTTCAGGAATCTGCGTTGGCGTTCCTCCGGCGTAAGATGGGTCCGATCAGAGGACATAGGTGACTCAGAAGTAGAAGCAGAAGGTAGAACAGGAAGAACAGTAGAAGGAAGCAAAGGCAGAGCAGGTTGGGAAACAGACCGAGAGGATGTATTGGGTCGATTACCACGGGAAGGATTTCGGCGAGATAACAATTGGTCGATACGGATAGCCAGAGAAAGGAGTTGGTCCAGTTTGAGGCCGTCATCCGTGCAAGCAAGCTCAGACTGGACCCGTGAGTTAAGACCATCACGAAATACGGTAAGTAGGGCTGGTTCATTCCAACCGCTACCCGCAGCTAGAGTTCGGAAGCGTAAGGCATACTCAGAAACAGAACTAGAGCCCTGTTGAAGGGAAAGAAGTTGCTCCCCACAGGACTGTCCTTCATGGGCGTGGTCAAAAATTAAACGAAATTGGCAAAGGAAGTCAGAATAGGAAAGAGTTTGGAGAAAAGACCAACTTGCAGTTGCCCAGTCTAATGCTTTACCTATTAAACGAGAGATTATAAATGCAATTTTAGACTGGTCGGTACTCGGTGGGGAATTACTAAAATAAACCGAGCACTGGAGAATGAAACCACTGCACTTATTAGGGTTACCATCATAAGGCTCCGGTTTACAGATAGGGAAAAAGTGACCAGAAGCTACAGAAACAGAACCTACTGTTTGGTCATGCAAGTAGGACTGGAGATTAGTGGTGAGAGATTGTAAACCAGCAAAGATTTGAGTGAGCTGAACGCTCTGGTGGTTTTGCCAGTTAGTTAACTCACCCAAATCTCAGCATCTTCATCTTCGCCACCTCCAGCTCAGCCTCCTGTCTTTTAGACAGAGCCACAGTCTCCAAACCAAACATCATAGCAGGACGCACTACTGTCTTGTAAACCTTCCCTTTCACTCTTGCTGCTATCCTTCTGTCACACATCAGCCCTGACACCCGTCTCCACCCACTCCATCCAGCCTGCACCCTTTTCTTCACCTCTTTTCTGCACTGTCCATTGCTCTGGATGGTTGACCCAAGATATTTGAAGTCATCCACCTTTACGACCTCTACTCCTTGCATCTTCACCTTTCCACCTGCCTCCCTCTCATTCACACACATGTATTCCGTCTATGCTGCCATCTACACTGGAGATCAAAATTAGAGAACAACACACAATTTCCTAAATGTGAAGGTCACGGTGAAGGTCGTATGTGAATTTGTACTAACATTAGTAAAAGAGCAGCATTTTAAGCTTATTTCATGAGTATATATTCTAATGCACAGTATAAAAAAACTTAACTGAAAAAGAACACTGATCAAATTTAGAGAACTTTCAGATAACTGCAAGTTATAGGTGTTAATCTGGCACTTGGTGCTAATTTCCTTAATTATCTTACAAACCCTATTTAACTGGCGGTCTAACTTTCCAGTTTTCACTGACTTTGCAAGATGATGAGCTGTTCCAAAGTGACTGAAACCCTCCAGCAGTAGGTTGTCCAGATAAAATCCCAAGGGGTGACCCTATCAGCCATAGCAAGAGAAGTTGGTTGTTCCAAGTCTGTGATTCATCTTTACAACATCACAAACTCATTCAAGTCCCCCAAGAAGGCTGGTCACCCATGAAAGACAAATGCAAATCGGTTCAACGCTGCAGCTGTCATTGCTCGCCAGTTCAGCTCTGAACAGGGTAAGGAACTGTCTCATCATACAGTGTTTTGATGTTTAAGAGCATTTGGACTGAAAACCCACTCTGCAGTGACCAAACCTGTCATTAGCAGAAAGAATCAAAAGGCTAGACTAACCTTTGCTGAGGAGCATGTTGTGTGGTTAGAGAAGTGGTCCAGAGTTCACTTTAGTGATGAAAGCAAGTTTAATTTATTTGGGTCTGATGGGAAACATTATGTTCGTCGACAGTTGTGCAGTAGACCAGTTTATGTGTATGTGTATGTATAAATAGTGCTAGTTGTTGTTCTGGTTCAGGGCCTGAATGGCTTTAGCTCATCACCACTTGTTGTAGACTACACGTCAGGGAGCTCCATTTGAATAATGCACTGAGCTGGTCGCTCCATTCTCTGGAGAGCTCATCTATCCTTCTTGGTGCTGTTCCCAAACCTGGCTGTCATGCTTCCATTCAGGATGCTCTCAGTGGTGCAGGTGTAAATGTTCTTTAACACTGTGGAAGACAGTTTAAAGTCTCTAGAGCATCTAAGGTGGTAAAGACATTCCCTGCAGGCACATGACATTAATTTGATGTCAGAAAGACGTTGGACTCCAACGTTGGACAGACATTGAATTTTGGTCGAAAAAGAAAATCGGACTGAAACTGAACCCAGACATTGGTTTGACATCAACCCCTGACGTTGGTGAAACGTTGAATTTTAGTTGAAAAAGAAAATCGGACTGACGCCGAACCCCAACATCTGCTTGACCTCAACCCCCGACATTGGACAGACATTGAATTTTTGGTTGAAAATGAAAATCAGGCTGACGCTGGAACCCAATGTTGGCTCTACACCAATGTCAGACAGAGCATTTGGGTGCTTTGCTCAAGGGCACTAAATTTGTCAATAGGAGTCTGGAACTGAACTGCCAAACCTTCGATTAGTGAACAACCTGGTCTATCACCTGAGCTATGGCTGCCCCAACCTAGCTGTTGCCCCTTAATGCTTTCCTGAAAACGTCACCTAAAAAAAAAAAAAAAAAATTACAAACATACACAAAAAATAAACACAAAGCAACAACTCAAACGCTTCTTTTTCAGGCTGTTCGGACTGACGTCAAAACCCAACGTTATTGAACGACTTGAATTCAACCTAATTTCAACCATGAATTCAAACATGCTTACATATGATATTCATTATATCATCCATCCATCCATCCATCCATCCATCCATCCATCCATCCATTATCTTCCGCTTCTCCGGGGTTCGGGTCGTGGGGGCAGAATCCTAAGCAATGAGTCCCAGACCTCCCTTTCCCCAGCCACTTCCACTAGCTCTCCAAAGGGGGATTCCGAGGCGCTCCCAGGCCAGCTGGGTGATATAGTCATGCCAGCGTGTCCAATACCAATAAACCAATACCAATAAACCACTTGCTTATTTATCTTTCAAAGACACAAAAAACAGTTAAATTGAAGAAATATTGTGCTCCTAACTGTTTTGGGTTGGACATGTAGCTCCCACTGCCAAACTGTCCAGGGGCTTGTTAAAGGTGGTCTGCCATGGAACAGGAAATATGTTCTGGTCCTTGCTGTACCACTTTTTCACAGTTTTTGACAGACTACAATCAGAGGAACCAAAAAAGAAAAGCCAAACATTGTAATGGACCATGGCATATGGAGCAAGTAAGTAATTAGCCCAAGCAATATATATATATATATATATATATATATATATATATATATATGCAATGCAAAAAATTAGGATTATTAACAATATATTAAGTATGTGTAACTACCCACACTCAAAGTTGATGCAAATTGGAAATCAAAACACATTTTTCTTTCTTAACGTGACATATTTCTGAGTGAAACATTTCTGAAATATGATTCAGTAACAGCTGAAAACTTTAAGATTTTTTTTCTTTCAAATACATAGACAGGCTAAATGCTGAGTAGCAGGCTAGCCTGTTAGCATCTAAGACTTGCACTTTTGAGCGAGAGATGCACTGTGTGTATAACTGTGTATGTCTCTCCTTTACCAGCTAATTTATATATTCATATCAGCAGCTAAAATATATAAATATATAATTTATATTTCATGTTCACTGATATTCATCACATGTAACAAGAGCCGGCCCCCACATATCACTGTATTGAAAATTTCCCAAAAATGACATTTTCAGGCAAAACTGTTTAAAAGACCTAGTAGTGCAAGAAGATTTAACTTAATGGGAGGCTGCGAGATCACCCCACTTCTTCTTAGCCACATGTGCTCTTCAGACAGTTGAAGTGAGATTCATGTATTAATCAGCAAGGGCCTGTCTCATCACAGCTATAGTCGCCCTGTAAGATTGAACCAGATAGTGAGGAAGATGATGACTGGCCTGCACCGCCACCATGGCCAGACAACTGAGAGGATGTGCCACCACCTAGCAACCTGCCTCTCTCTGAACGCCTTGACCAGATGATGCATGAGCTTCAAGTCCTCAAGAATGAGACTCTAGCAAGTAAACAAGGTATGACATCCACAGAGAGACCATCCACACAAATTCTAGTCTAAGGGAAATACCATACCAGTGGGACGCCTCACCCTTTTCCAGTATCAACTAAGATCACCCTATAACACTATTGGACCTGTCCAGGGTGTATCCTGCCTTCCGCCCAACGACTGCTGGGATAGGCTCCAGCACCCCCCTGACCCTGAGGGAGAAGCGGATTAGAAAATGTTTGTGTGTGTGTGTGTGTGGTCTCTATTGGTAACCATTAAGCTAATTCCCATTAGGAGGCAAAAACCATTAGGTTTTAATCCTAATGGTTCTAATGGTCTTTATTCAGCAGGGGTTATTGTTGTGCTGCCAGCTTGCAAAATATAACACAGTTGTGTGATGTTGACTTTGAAGCAAGCATGTGCTTATTTCCCACAAGTTTTAAGGACCGTATAAAGTGTTAATGTAGCATTAAACTTACCTACATCACAATCTAATGAAGGCACTTGTTAATCTCAACCTTACTGATCTTTTTCATGCTGTTCTGTTCACTCAGGAACATTACTGTGGCTTTTACTTCAAGCCCACAGTGTCTAGTTAACACTGTGACTTCTCAGTTAGCAAAATTTATCTGGCCCACTTTTGGGCCTCATCTTTGGTTTTGGTTTGGCCCAGTGCTGGCTGGGTCCTCAGCCCATATCTGGTCCATATAGCATAAAACAGGGGTGGCCAACTCGCGGCCCGCCAGCTGCATGCAGCTCTTTGCCTGCACATGCTTGCATCCTATCAATTGGCCAACCCTGGTGTAAAACAAGAAGAACTAATTGCCAACACACTATAAAATTAGTACAACTAACAGATGTAGCCCAACTGTGGCCCATATACTGTAAATTGATTTGAACTAATAAATGTGGTCCAGATCTGGCAAACATACTGTAAAATGGGTAGAACTAAGGGTTCTGGTCCAGCTCTGGCCCATCTACTGTAGTATATATAAAGGTGTGGACCAGATTTGGTTTATATATACAGCAAAGTAAGAAATTCATTGTACAGTGTAACTGCCTGTTCTGCTGTGCATATAAGAACTAAACTCTTGAATCTTGAATATGGCACACAGATATGGCTGAGTACCCACTTTAGTCCCCAGCCAGGTGTGGCCCTGCAAGATGTCACATTCATTTGTTGCAGATCATGCAAAATATTAGTAATATCTGTGAGTTTATTAGTAATGTTTCTTCTTAATAATCAAAAGGTGTAAAAAGCCATTTTAGATGGCTGTGCCTGTGGCCCTCTTCCTTCATCCACATTGTTCAGCCATAACATTCACGCTAGAACTGGCCCTTAATCGTAAATATGACTCAAAACCATACCCAGCTGTCCAGCATCTGGCTAATATCTATTTGGAAGTCAGCGAACACTCACGGATGTAATCCAGAATCTGCTGTCTGAGTTAGAGCCAACAACATGTCACAGTCTATTGATGTTAGAATTTGGTTTTGTGAAGGTTAAAACTCTGACCCCATGACCTAAAACCAACTTTGGCATAAGACATGTGGAAGACATTGGATTTTGGTTTAAGCCCACAAAATTATAAATGTCTAATGATGTTAAAATATCATGTCAAATTAACACTAAGATTATGACTATAAATAGACGTTGGGTTTTGATCACCATACCGCACGACTACAGGTCAGTATTCTATGTCACTATGATGCTGTCAGTGTTCTACAGGGTGAGTCAAAAGACACAGGACACCGTTTTATTTCAGAAATGAAAGGGAAAATGACAGATCTGAACACCCCAGCAAGTAATGGGTGAGGGGGGCTATCTTTTAGGCTGTGTCTGGAACATGACCATCGTCTTGAAAGCCACCATATTGGATCAAGGGCAAGTTTTTCCAATGGGAAGCTGGTCATGTAACATATCAAAGAAGACCAGAAGTGTCTCAGAAATTGATTGCCACAATCAGATTTGTAATATCTCTTGAGGTTCAAAAGTTATCACCAAAAAAATCCCTGGTGCTGAACACAGAGCTGAAGGCGCAGGATCCAGTCGTTATGAACCCGCATGAGAATCTCTGGAGAAATGCTGTCACAAGCCTCCACGACGCGGTGCTGAAGGTGGTGTTTGTTGCTGTGATTGGTGTCGTGATTCTGTACAATCTCAGTACATTTACCTCATCTATTCCTGTGTATGTACACTTGTAAAGTAGTAGAACAATCCCATGAGATTTAATGCAGTAATGTAGTCATTGTTTCAGTGCCGTCACCCAGACTGTTTTGCAGAGCTGAAGGTATTACATGATATGAGATGTAGTAAGTGGGGGAAAAAGATGGAAAGAAGCAAGCTTGCATTTTACAGCCCTGATACCATTTATTTTCACTGTAATTCCTGCGTGTAACATCATCCTGCTCCTGACCACTAACAGACATAACAGCCAAGAAACACAGTAGAAACAAGTGAATTAGTATTTTACAGAACTAAAACCACATAATAAAACTACTGCTTTGTTTTTGGGCTAATAATCCTAATATTATTGCCCTTTTGATTGATTAAAGTTTATTACTGTTATTTTTCCACATTATTATCTATGGGTCATCACTACAGTTACTGACTTATTATTTACTATGAGCTAGGTAAGTTCAACTTGTTACCATTATTTTACTGTTTGATTACTGACCATCACTACAATGAATAACTTCTTCTTTTTTAATGACTAACAAATCTGCAGATCATTTTTAGGTAAATACAACTTGTAACCTTTATTTTACTATCTTATTACAAATTTGTCACCACTACAAACATCAGTTTATTATTCATTATGAACTGAAAAATAAGCAACTAATATTTTGGTAAGTACAACTTGTTACCATGATTCTAGAATTTTATTCCTGAGTTGTTACCGCTACAATTACCATTTTATTATTTCATAACAACTATGAAATTGACATTTAATTTATGGATAAATACAACTCATTACCACAAAGCTACCATAACATTACTCTCTGATTACCGATCTGTAAAGTGCTATAAAGTGTTATAAGTCAAATAAGTTCCCAAAGAAATCATATTTTTCCAGATTTAACAATATTTTACCATGATCAACATTACATTTATATCTGCATCTATACTGTAGACATTGTGATCTCTGGTTTTCATCAAAACCACATTAAAGAAATCCAAGTCAGTAACAGCTGATTATTGATTAGTAATGTCAGAGAAGCAATAAAAAGAGAAAGTGTGATGTAAATTAATATTTTTGTTTTTTTTTTTTTTTTAAAAAGCTTAGATATCAAAATAAAATGTGGCAATACCAAAGGACATTATGTTACTACAGAAGATGAGCAGATTCAGCTACTTGCATGAAAGCATAACAGGTGGAGATTAATTTTGATTGTCTCTAATTGTAACAAATGTAATTGTGATTGATATGATATCAGCTCTGCACCTCGGCTTTTACAACATTCAGTAATTCCAAAATAACTGTTGAGAAGCTGTGCTTGATGTTTTATTTTTATGCATTTAAAAAACAGGGTATGAAAAAATTCAAAATCCCCAGAATTTTAGTCTTTCTATATTAATTTTGCTGTTATTATTTTTAAAGTTAAAAAACATGCTTACTGAGAGCCATGCCAGCGTGTGAAAAGACACGAGAGAAAAGCAACAAGAGAGAAATGTAGAATTACTTTTATTTAATGAATTTTAACAGATTTCAAGAAAATTCCAGCATGCAATTAATAGCAATTAATTAAAATAATCAGAATTTCTCCAACAACAAAAACATCCAAATGAACAACAGTGTTTTCATATTATAATTGTTTTTCCTATAAATTCATGTTTTGTTTGTTGATGGTAACAATCTAATCATCTTAAATTAACAGACCTTAAACCTGCGCATTAATTATTTGTCAACTGAAATGATAGCTCACTAACTCTGCAGAGAAAACAGATAATTTCTCATGAATTCTGACAGCACTTGAAGAAAACATAAAATTAAAATATATTCTGCGATTATAAAATAAGATCAAGTTATGCTTTTCCATGCAAAAAGAAAGAGAAATTCAAATAGTATACCAGTAAAACATTTGTCTGAATGAATATCACCTTATGTTACGTTTTCTCTGCTCTTCTACTTCTAAAAATTTTAATAATTTCATGCATTCATTCATATGTTCCAGACTACAGTATACTACAAAAAGGGATCTGTTGTTGCAGTTTTCGCAATTTAGCCTCCAGTTCACTCATTCTTTGCTCACTTTCAAACAGCTCATAGTTGTAGTAGCTGTGATTGGAAGCATCCAGCATCGTGCGAATCTTCTGGAAAAGGATTTCCACCTGAGTGCGGTCTTCTGTCTTCCTGTTATTGAAGACATGATACCGCCTTCCACAAGCAGATATCAGGCCTTTCAGGTCAGGTCCAGCCTCGTCTACATAGGTATCCACTGTCTTGTTGTCATACTCAAGATCATCTCCACGGGTGAACAACACAATCATGTGCTTGTGCACTCCATCACCAAAGGCCTTCTGGAAGTTCTTGACAGTGTCTTTCTCCTCTTGAGTGAAACGTCTCACATCAATCACAAGAAGAAAGGCATGAGGACCAGGAGCAGCCAGCCGAACACCCTTCACAGCCTCTTTGATTATGAAGTCATTACTCATGTTTGTGTCATACAAACCAGGGGTGTCAATGACTGTAATCTTTTGGCCATTGATCACTCTTTTTTCAGCTGAGCAATAAGTGGTAACAGAGGTGGCTCTGGACTCAGACTTGAACACTTTGTCACCCAGAATGGTGTTACCTACAGAGCTTTTGCCAACCCCGGTCTTGCCCAGTAGGACCAAACGCCACGGTTCCTTACCTGAAAGATCAAACAAAGATTAGAAACTCAAACAAACATTAGAAACAGTCACGAAAACCACTACAATTCCTATTTGTCACATTGACACATTGTGACTTAATTTAATAGTCTGATGATCTTTAAACATAACAAATAATTCATCTTCTTCATCTTATATTGCCAGATTGCTACGGTTGTGGTTAAGAGTATCTGCTGAATGCAAACTACTGAAATTTTAAACTCACCACTGGAAGCCATGACTGTCGCAGTAATGGTTTTGTTTAAAGTGTATGCGTTCAGAGTTGCGTTTTACAATGAATTTTCCTTAGTGTCAGTGATTTTATATATCACTGTCTAGGCTTTGACCCCTCCTGTTTGTTATACTTTTTCACGATTGGATACTTTAACTTGTGAGGCGGGACTCATAGAACTATAAATACACTGAGAAGCGTCCTGCTTCCCTTGTCTGCGTCTGAGTTGCCTTCAGAAAGGTGAGTGTCTTATGTTGTTGTATCATAAATGTTGATGTGCTGTTGAGAATAAATAAATCACAGTACTTTTACTTGAGTTCATTTTTAATACATTACTTTGCTGGTTTTTATTTTTAATAACATTACAGGTTGAAAATAAACAATGAGTATGTCAGCTCCAAAACCAGTTAGAAGGAAGCCTGTGACTGTAATGTTTACTGTCTTTAGAGGTTAACATGAGCTCATGTAAGCTAACGTTTAAGGAGCAAATAGGCAACAATTACATTATTATTTGAAAAAAAAACGTATTATTTTGACTCTATCGAACAATCTGTGCTTTTCGTGATGTCAAAGAAAAAAATCTGACTTAATTAAACTGTAACAAGCTCTGCACAGCCAGTTATGGATTTGAAATGAAACATTCAGGGAACAACTACTTGTTGGGAACAAACTATTATGCTTTACATAATCATCTAACTATGAAATGCATGGAGTTTCAGGCAAACCTTGTGCCTTTCACTGTTTATAGAAAGATGTGTGAACGTGCACTAGTGCAGTACCAGCGTTCAGCACTCCAAACGTATCTCCTGTAATATCACGCTTGGCTTTAGTTTCGTTTGTGAAGATTATTTCCATTTGATTTAGCAAAGTCGACTCAGAAATATGTTCAGGCTGTGATTTTCCAATGAACTACTCATTTACTTATCTCATTAAGTAAATAAATAATGCTTCTGCTAGTACTCAAGCAAAACAGTACTTTTATTCGTAACAGTAATTTTAATTAAATACAGATTTTCAGTACTATTTCTAAGCCTGGTAATAACAAATTCCCTTTGCTCTCCAGTGCTACCAAACATTTGTGAAGCTCTGTTGACAATTTTGTTCTAAAAAGATACTGTTCTTTTTTCTATGTAGGAAGTTTTGTTTCAGTGAACTTTATTTATAAAATATATTAAATTTACAAAACTCCTTTGGTTTTGGTAACTATATATGATGTATGTTTATGGTAAAATATGAGTTTCAAGTTCAAGTAACATTAAGTTCTAAGGTTAAAACTCATAGATTATGAATATATTTAATTTAATTTTGCCCCTGTTATCCCTGTCACTTTCATCATGTCAAATATGCAAAATAGATATTTAAACATGATTATCAAATCATTTAAACAAAACAACTCAAAATCTTTTCCAGGAACGTTGCTTTTTTGCGTCTGTGATTCTGCGTCACTGGTGAAATGGCTGCTAAAACACAGGAGACAGTTACTGATGATTCAGTACAGATTGTTTTAATTGGTGCTACAGGCTCGGGGAAGAGCTCCTCTGGAAACACGATACTCGGCAAGAGGGATTTCTTATCAAAAACATCTGCAAAGTCAGTGACACTGAGCTGCCAAATTGCAACGGAGAAGATCAATGATTGGCAGGTTACTGTGGTGGATACTCCAGGCTGGGACTGCACAGAACTTACTGAATATGCAATTTCAACTCAGATACGGCAAACTGTACAGAATCTCCGTGGACCATACTCCTTCCTCCTGGTCATAAAGACTGGTTCTGTGGAATCTAAAGAAATTGCTCAAATCTATGGACTCAAAGACATCTTTGGTCCTTCATTCCTGGAGCACACCACAATCTTGTTTTCACACAGTGACGACCTTGAGTGGAAAACCTTTGAAGAATTCCTGAAGGAAGGAGGACCAGAGTTTCAAGCCCTGTTAAGGTGCTGCAACAACAGATGCCATTCATGGAACAACAGAGATAAAAGATCTGATGAGGATGTTCAGAAACTCTTAACAGACCTGAAAAAGACAGAGATGAAAAAAACGCAACCAGTGAAGTTTTCTCAGGACAAAGAACACTTTACTAAGGCAGAAATATCTTCTGAGCAGAAAGGTAATGGTGTAAAGAGGTTAAGAGACAAAGATGCAGCCGCCATGGATGCAGAAAAATCTAAAAAACCCATCCAAGTTCTATTCCTTGGAATGACTGGGGTGGGAAAAACCTCAAGTATCAAGACTCTTCAAAGAAAAGGCGAGCAGACTGAAGACAAAGACGTTTACAGCTACAGTTCAGCTGGAAAGAATCTGGAGCTGATAGACTCTCCTGGCTTTGATGAAAATCCAGAAGAAATCCAGAAGATTATCTCCACTGGGTCCAAAACTGGATTCAATGTCCTCATCATAGTGATGACTGTTGACCGCTTTAGTCCAGCAACCAAGAGAACCATGCAGCTTGTTCAAGACGTTCTAGGGAAAAATGCCACCAACTACACTTTGATCCTTTTCACTGGAAAAGACGATCTGGACGGCAAACCTATTGAAACATTCATTGACAAGAATGCAGACCTGAGAGAATTTGTGAAGAAGAACAGGAACAGATTTCACGCGTTGAATAACAGAGACGCCAGCGACCAGAGACAAGTGGATGAACTGCTGCAGAAGATTGTCAAGATTTATGAGGCAAACAGGGGAGAAATGTACAAAAAAGAAGAGTGTTCAGATACAGAACACGAGAGAGGTAAACTTTACAATTTTGCAGATAAAGGAATGCATCCAATCTGATACCTGAAAACATGACATGTTAATAAAAATGTTCTTATCTTTACAGGAAAAGAGCCTCAACATGGTGGATTTGTCACGTCTATAAAAGGTTTTCTTCGAATTAACAACTAAAGCACAAATGTTAAATACATACACACACACACACACCACAGGGGGAGCTGGAGCCTATCCCAACTGTCATTGGGCAGAAGGCAGGATATACCATGGACAGGTCACCAGTCCATCACAGGGCAGGCAGACATATACATCCACACACACATTCACAACTAGAGGCAATTTAGCATGTCGAGTTGGCCTGACTGCTCTGTCTTTAGACTGTTGTAGGAAACCCACGCAGACACAGGGAGAACATGCAAACTCCACACAGAAGGGACCAATTTATTCCGGGATTCTGGGTTTAGAGATATATTTGTGGTGCTGGACTAAATCAATAAGGATTAATTTGAGAAACATAGTTTAGGAACATAGCCAAAGTGTCTACAGTATAGAAATATGACTGTTCAGAATGTTTGTGTTGATTCTACTGATAATGTCTGTCAGAAACACAGGAGACATGGAGCAAAAAAAGATCATACCAAACATTTCTTAAATACATGAGCGCCACCATGTGGATATATTTGTAAGTGTTTTTAATACTGCAGTAATGTTAAAGTCTCACTAGATGGCTCTATGGTCTGTTCTCCTGATGCTGAGGTTCCTTTGAGAGGCGTAGCAGCAGTCTTCGCCTTTTATTGTTTATTCTGCTATTATTATTATAACTATCTCTTTTTCTTTCTGACAGTTTGTTTATCCATTCCTAAGAAAAGAAGACATGCCAATAGTCAGTGCTAGCCACATTATGAATAAAGCCTTAAGACACGTAAAATATTTCCAGTGCTTACTTTAAGTTGTATTATTTTTGTATAAAGAAGGAAAAGGCACACAAATACAGCACAACACAAATTTTACAGCAAAAATTCAATTTATTTTGTGAAATGAACAAATTGGAAGGAACATATTAAATGTTCCATAATTTGCTTTTGTAAGTGCCAAATTTTGTGTTGTTTTCCAGCATTTCCAATTTTTTCTTCCTGTTTTTTTTCAAAATTCTGCAAATAAATAGTAACTGTTCATCGTTTTCATCTGCCTCAGTGTTTTTTTTTGTAGAGAATGTGTACTTACTTTTACCTAGAAAATCAATAAAAAATTTGTCAAGGCACCAAATATTCAGGTTTTAGATACAAAATGACTAATATTTATGATCTATTTAAAACCCAAAGCATTAATATGCTAAATATATTCAAAATCATCATCAATAGAGTGCTTCAGGTGTCGGGGTGTCTGTTCCAGACCCTAACGTCTAAAATTCAACTTGTGAAAATATTAGTTACATTGCTTTTTTTAATTGTCTACCAAAACACATTTTCTACAATTTCTACAAAGTAAACATCTCTGTTTTGTATGTTTCTGTTTAAAGCTGTGTTTGCTACTCGTGTACAAACTGATTGATCAAGGCCCTCCTTGAGCTGAAAAGGGCAGGCGACTGCTGACAAGTTTCCTTCAGAAAAGAAAACTGGGGACATTTCCAGCTCAGCTGTCAATGTACCATAAAAATATCAAATGTTTTTCACTATGAAACAAAAAGGGGGGACATTCCCGTTTCATGTATTTTGACCATGGTAACTGTTATACTGTAATAAACTGGTGAAGGTCGACTGATAAAATTGGGAACTATTGAAGTAAGTTTGTAAACCATGTCAGAAAATCTTACAGTAGCCTACCATGGAAAAGCTACGGTAAACCATGGACCACTCAAAATAGAAAATAAAAGATTTATATTTCCTGCTTTCCCCCTCACAAAATGTGTTGCTCGTCACTTTTTATAAATTAAGTCTTTAAGTAAAAAGAGTCTCAAAAATTACTTTGTCTAGAGGCTTAGGCAGGGATGAGGAAGGGTCCAATTACCACTATAGATTCAGTGCTAGTATGAGCGCATAATTCATATTCATATTACATATTATGGCAGCAAAAACAGACCCATGGCTATACCACAGGTAAATAAATAGGAAGCTGAAAGTCCAGGTGGGTGTTGCAGGCTTTGTTATTGTCAGGGCAGAGAAATTACATATGACAGCTAGAGATACAGTCTCTCACTGTAAGAAAAACTGGGATATGGCCAAAATGAATGGCTTTTTGAAAAATCCTCTGAATTATGAGGTCATTAAAGAGTCTTAATACTAATACTGCTACATGCAAGCTAATGCTACTGCATATCAATTTAATTTCACTAAGTTACACAAAAATAAGACTTAAAATATGAAATGTCCTACCATATCACATATTTATAGGTATGCCCAATATGCTCGAGTATGATTTTGAATTTTTGATGGTCTGACACACACACACACACACACACACACACACACACACACACACACACACACACATACAATTTCTAAACTGTTGTCCTTCTGGGTCACAGGGGGGAGCCAGAGCCTATCCCAGCAGTCATTAGACGTAAGACAGGATGGTCTAAAACTTATTATCAAAAAATGCTACCAATGTTAAAACTACTTCTTGCTCGATTTTTTTCTGTTAAATTTTGTAGTAAACAGTGTTTTGTATTATATCAAATTAAATGTAATGAATGAATTAACAGTGTAAAAGAACACGGCATTCTGACCAATAATGCAGGTGTTTGACATTAGTACTGTGGTTATCCAGAGCACTGATTGGAGTGTGACGACCTGCCTGGAGTGATCTCCTGGAGGATTCCGGGAGATGGAGTCCATATGAGTGTCTGTGTTAAAGGGAATTTCAGAAGTCATGTGATCGCCCTGAGGAGACCCTGCAGACGATCAGGGAAAGAACTGGAGAGACCCTTCTATGGGTGACCCCTAGGATGAGGAGCAAGCTTGTCAGGGTGTCAGCTCTGGAATTCCTTTATGAGACCTGGGTCCAAGATGTCCTGTGCAGCAACCCAGCACTGCTCCTCTGGGCCGTATCCCTCCCAGTCAGCCATGTACTGGAGGAGCCTATGGACAGTGTAGACCGGCACCCCATCTATCTTGTCCAGTGGATGTGGCATGACATCTGGTGAAGCCTTGTTCAGACAACCTGCTATAACAGGTTTAAGTAGAGACATGTGATAAGAACAGGAGACTCTAAATCAAGGGGGGGGGGGGGGGGGGGGGGGTAAGTCTAATCTGTAAGTTATATCATTAATAAGTTTAATGACTCTGACAGGCCCAATGCATTTGAGTTGAAGTTTTTTACTTCCCTCTACATTTCTGAAGTCTTTTGCAGCCAACCACACTCGATCTATTGGCTGGTACACTGGCGTTTCGCTCTGATGCTAATCTGCCTCCTTTGCATCCATGTGTCAGCAGCTGGAACATTGGAGGTCGATCCAGTCTTACTCTACTTTTTGGTCATCCATAACTACTCCTTGGGCATCAATGACATAGTCTAGAAAAGAAACAGACTGTAGATGAAATTCACATTTTCACCTTTTAAAAACAAGTTATTATCACAAACTTTACATTATGGATATGCTGAACATGGAATTCTTTATCAGTGGAGTACACTAGAATATCACCTAAGTAGGCTGTCGCATATTTCCCTAGCATGTCTCTAAGTAGTTTGTTGATGAATGCTTGAAAGACAGAGAACGACAGAGAACCCAAAAGGCATGACCAAGTATTCATAGTGCCCCCTAGTGGTCCTAAACGCAGTCTTACATTTGTCTCCTTGCTTAATTCTTAATAGATTATATGTACTCCTGAGATCAAGCTTAGTGAAGTACTTGGCCCCCTTTAGTTGTTCTAATGCTACTAGAACAAGGGGGAAGAGGATATGGATAAGTTTTGTTAATTTGGTTGAGTGCACAATAATCTACATAAGAACATAACCCACCAACTTTTTTGATGATGAAGAAAAAACTAGAGGCAATGGGAAGTCTAGGGTCTGATGAATCCTTGTTCGAGAGTGTCTTGGATGTATACATCCAGGGCTTTTTCTTCTTCTTGTGTTAAGGGGTAGATTCTGGATTTGAAAAATACTGGACTGTCTATTAGCTCTATTACACAGTCAGAAAGTCTATGTGGGAGCAACTTGGTAGCATTATTTTTTAAAGGCCTCTTTAAGGTGAGTTTTCTGAAGGGATATAGACAGTGTTGTTGGCATTAGGGCTTTCTACTGAGTTGGACAAGATAGAGACTGAGGGTTGTGTAATGCAGGATTGGATACAAAAGTTGGATCATCTGAGGATCTGACTTCCGGCGGCTTGGCAAATAGCTGCAATGGCCACTTTGGGAATAGCAAAACAGTGCTTTTTTGCTATTTTTGTTTACTGTCTGTTGTGTAAACCAGCCATTAGGGGTGTACTTTGTGCACTTCTGGTGCCGGTCCCAAACCCGGATAAATGATGAGGGTTGCGTCAGGAAGGGCATCCGGTGTAAAACTTGTGCCAAATCTATCATGCGGATCACAAATATGATTGCCATACCGGATCGGTCGAGGCCCGGGTTAACAACGACCACCTCCGGTGCTGTTCATCAGCAGGGTGCCGGTGGAAATTGGACTACTGTAGGTCGAAGACAATCAAAGAGGAGAGGAGGAAGGCGGGTTAGAAGGCAGTTAGAGAGAAGGAAAGGCAGGAGCGTGGAGGTTAGAGTAGGGACTCTGAACATAGGGACAATGACTGGTAAAGGCAGAGAGCTTGCAGACATGATGGAAAGAAGGAAGGTAGATATTCTGTGTGTCCAGGAGACCAGATGCAAAGGAAGCAAGGCCAGGAACATTGGAGGTGGATTCAAACTGTTCTATCATGGTGTAGAGAGGAAGAGAAATGGAGTAGGGATAATCCTAAAGGAACAGCTTGGGAAAAGTGTTCTGGATGTAAAGAGTGTCAGACAGGACATGAGCCTGAAGTTGGAGGTTGATGGTGTGATTTTGAATGTGGTCAGTTCATATGCACCAAAGGTTGGTTGTCAGTTAGAGGAGAAAGAGGAATTTTGGAGTAAGATGGATGAAGTGGTAGATGGTGTCCCTAGAGAGGAGAGATTGGTGATTGGTGCAGACTTCAATGGACATGTTGGTGAAGGGAACAGAGGGGATGAAGAGGTGCTGGGTATGTATGGTGTGAAAGACAGAAATGCGGAAAGTCAGATGGCTGTAGATTTTGCAAAGAGAATGGAAATGGCTGTGGTGAACACGTATTTTCAGAAGAGGGAAGAACACAGGGTGACATACAAGAGTGGAGGGAGGTGCACACAGGTGGATTATATCCTTAGCAGGAGATGCCACCTAAAGGAGATTGGAGATTGTAAATTGGTGCCAGGGGAAAGTGTAGCAAGGCAGCATAGGGTGGTTGTCTGTGGAATGAGATTAGAAACAAAGAAGAGGAAGAGAGTGAAGACAGAGCCAAAGATTAGATGGTGGAAGCTGAAGGAGGAGGATGGTTGCAGGCAGTTCAGGGAAAAATTGCAACAGGCCCTTGGGGGCAGTGAGGAGCTACCTGAGGACTGGGAAAATAAAGCTAAGGTGGTGAGAGAAACTGGCAAGAATGTGTTGGGTGTTTCGTCTGGTCAGAGGAAAGAAGACAAGGAAAGTTGGTGGTGGAATGAGGAAGTCCAGGAGAGTATTCAGAAGAAGAAGGCAGCTAAAAAAAGTGGGATAACCAGAGAGATGAAGGAAGTAGGCAGGAGTACTGTGAGGCTAGTCGCATAGCAAAAAGAATGGTGGCAAAGGCAAAGGCTCAGGCCTATGATGAGCTGTATGAGAGGCTGGACAGTAAAGAAGGAGTAAAGGACTTGTATCACTTGGCTAAACAGAGAGATAGAGCTGGAAAGGATGTACAGCAGGTTAGGCTGATAAAGGATAGTGAGAGTGTTGAGTAGATGGAAGGAGTACTTTGAAGAACTAATGAATGAGGAAAACGAGAGAGAGAGGAGGACAACGAGGGGAGAGTTAGTGGATCAGGAAGTACAGAGAATTAGTAAGGTGGAAGTGAGGGCAGCTTTTAAAAGGATGAAGAATGGAAAGGCAGTTGGTCCAGATGACATACTTGTGGAGGTATGGAGATGTTTAGGAGAGAAGGCAGGGTACTTTTTAACCAGGTTGTTTAACAAAACCCTGGAGAGTGAGAGGATGCCTGATGAGTGGAGAAGCTGTATACTTTAATCCTAATGGTTCTAATGGTCTTTATTTAGCAGGGGTTTTTGTTGTGCTGTCGGGTTGCACAGTTCAATGCAGAGGTGGGATTTCCCCATTTGTGGGATTAATAAAGTATCACTTAACTTAACTTAAAATAAAGGTGCCAGAAAAGGTTCTTTTTGTGATGCTGTAGAACACAGTTTCCTAGCCCTGGCTCTAGAGAACCCCCTACCCTGCACCTTTTAGGGTTTTCCCAGCTCCCAGCCCACTGAGTTTAAGTCATGAAGGTGTGTTGGGAGCAGGGGAAACATTAAATTCACAGGGCAGGAGGTACTCCAAGACCAGGGTTTGGAACCGCTGCTAGAGAAGAACCATTTTGGTTCCCAAATAAACATTTCAGTAAAATGCTCTTTAAAGAATCACTTTTGTAAATAGAATGTTTGAGTGTGAAGAACCTTTTTAAAGAACTTCCACATAATGTTAAAGGTTCATAAAAGAACACTGGTGAAGAACTTTTACATTACGTGAAGATTCTTTATACCTTTCAAAAGACTTTTAAAGCCAACCATCTTGAGAGCTCTCCCATGTGTTTGGAGGCTTACTGTTTATTCAGCTGATCTGACTTTGGTTAGCGCTTGGTGATCCAACGATATATTTGAGATATTTGTTGGCTTGGCACTGGTTGTCATGGTATCTGAATCTCATGCTTGTCTTGTGTTTATCTATTCATCTGCACATAGAGCACTTTCTGCGCAGCTCTTTGCTTATCTTTCACATCTGGACACTAGACACTTTATTGGGTACAATATATGCACATAGTTTTTACTCATTCTGTGGTCATTATATACCGTCACCTGTAAATTTTCTACAGTCATTGTTGCGCTGCATCTCTCATCTCAGGTTATAGATATGATCACAGACTGTGGTATTTTATTCTATTTGTATATCTGCCTGTAGGGAGGATCTGGTTTATTTATTATTGTTATATGTCTACACCCGTTTATGGTTACCGTATAGTGTTGTGTGTCTGCTACTGGCTACTAAATTTCCTTCGGGATCAATAAAGTACCTATCTATCTATATATCTATCTATCTATCTATCTATCTATCTATCTATCTATCTATCTATCTATCTATCTATCTATCTATCTATCTATCTATCTAAGAGAGAGAAGAGAGCAATGCTTGACTTCAGTACCTTTGCTTGATCTGTGCCTGTTGTAAGTGGGCGTATACAGTATTTAAGTCACACTAGCTCTGCGCTTACTCCAGATTACAAAGAGGTAGATCTACTGCGCACTAATATGAGCCAAATAGCCATTTTTGCACCAATTTCCAGCTGTTGCTCCTGTAAAAGTTTGTGATGAACAGACATTTTGGGGCCATTAAAAATTCTCTTGAGGGACCATGCCCCCAGACCCCCTTAGTACTGGCTTAGAACTCGTATTCATAAACCTCTAGTGAGGTCCCTGCACTTAGGGCATGTTTTGTGTGAAATTAAAGGGATTCTAATTAATATTTTTCTCAATATCCACACATGAAGCAAACATGTGAAAAGACACTACCAAAGTGGCAAATGTTCGATTTTATTTAATGATTTGAAACCATTTGTGGTTACATCAACCAACATCCACAGATACTTTCTGAGACAAAATCAGAAGTTCACTCCTAAATCCATACATTCACATTATGCAAAATTCAAGGTCTATAAAAGTCATATAAAACTGCATACAGATTAACGTTTACATTTGAAAGTGTACACTTTGTGCAGCAAATTTACTGTTTCCATGTTCCATACTGTTCTGAATTCCACACACTTCAGTCGTGGGTTGGAGGTTAGGGAACTGGCCCTGTGTCCCGGAAAGTCGCCGGTTCAATCCCCACTGCCGAAAAGTCCATGACTGAGGTGTCCTTGAGCAAGACACCTAACCCCCAAGTGCTCCCTGGGTGCCGTGGATAGGGCTGCCCATCGCTCCGGGCAAGTGTGCTCACTGCCCCCCAGTATGTGTGTTCACTAGTGTGTATGTGGTGTTTCACTTCATGGATGGGTTAAATGCAGAGGTGGAATTTCCCCGTTTGTGGGATTTAAAAAGTATCACTTAACACCAAGCATTATTGCCAAATGAAATGTCCTTACTTTCATCACCTGTTACTGAGGTTAAACAGTCTGGAGGTAATAAACACGTGCATCGTTTTATCAGCTGACATCAGCATGCTTCACTGAAATGCAAGCACATCAACAATTGAATCAAATTCTATCATTATTTCACAGTACTGTCCTTATAACTGTAACCGTCCAATGACTACACAGGGAGGAAGAGAGACTGTACCACACCCTCTCTCCTCGATTCTTCCAAGCACATTTCAAGCAGTGATGCTGTCAGACTTTGACCTACAGGTCATGGACTGGCGTAAACAAGAGGAGTCAACTACACTTCATTTAGAGCCCTAAGATCCTGCCACCACGTGGACGTGTTTAGAAATTCTTTATTCAGCACTGCAGTGATGTTAAAGTCTCGCTAGATGGCAGTATGGTTTACTTTTCTCATCCTGAGGTTCCTTTGAGGGACGTGGCAGCCCTCATTGACTCTGCCCTCTATTGTTTATTCTACTGCATAACTATCTCTTTTTTCTTTCTGTCGGTTTGTTTATCCACTCCTAAGAAAAGAAGACATCCCACTGGTCAGTGTTTTGCATGAAGCACTTATGTTTATAGTCCAGTGTGCCTTTTTCTGGGGTTTGCAGTGAGTTGTACTGGTTTTTGTACTTAGTCATGTTTAAGAATGAGTATAATTGTGAGTCCATCATATTTTCACTCTTTCAGTTTCTCTAACTTACTTCCACACACACAAACACACCCACATTTCTGTGATGAGAGGTTAGTAGAGGATGGGAGCTCCAGTTCCTGGTAGATATAATCCAATGTCTCTCTCTCTCTCTCTCTCTCTTCCACATTCCATCAGGCTCAACACACACTCACACACTCCAGAGGGGCCCTGTCATGCATGACTCCCACCACATACTCTCCCCTGCTGAAAAGCCTCGAGAAAGGGGGGCAGGAAACACACACACACACACACACACACACACACACAAGACGCAAAGTAAGCAAAAGACAATTAAACACCAGCTGCAGACACACTGACTGCTCCAATGCTGCTTTTCCTGTTTAGACAGTCTGTGTGGCCACTCTCATACTGATGTAGAATTAGGAGAGAAAAAGGTAAAGGTGTCTTTTTCCTTCAGCTGATAATGTGGTGACTGGCATACCGTCATGAGGGGACGCCACAGTCTGCGTGAAGGTGTGACTGTGCCCAGTGAAGACTGCTCGCATTTAAAGAGCCTCGCTTAAAAGTACCGCTTCTGGCACAAGCCTGCTTCTGGCTAAAGACTTTTAGTGCAAGATGAGCAAAGGAGTTGCGTCATGTATGCAACAATAGGAACTTTAATAAATTATTGTTACATTAACATAAAAATGTAAAAAACTTGAAGTCTCCTGTAAAGTTAGTGGTTTAGAAAAACAACATTATGGCAGTGACCACAGTGCATGAATCCAGCCAATACTCACACCCCTGCTCTTTATGCATTACATTTGGAAGTGTAGTAGGTCCTGCCGGACTGAGACTGAGGAGCACTTCTCTAGATGATGACTCAGTGACCTCACACTCCTCCACTGCTGAGTCAGTCATCATGCCCGTGAGTGTGTTTCTATGGTGACCCAGTTTGACCCAAGAGGGTGAACTGCATCCATATGCAGCTCAAGCTCCTCCTCACGCTCCTTCACTGAGCTGTAACTTCTCAAACTCACCTCACACTCTGACATACACACTGCCTCCACATGAGTCATTACCAGCAACAGACACATACGTCGTCATCTGAGGGTTCTGCCCTTGTCTGTGAGCCCAGTGTTTATTTGGGTTATCTTATGGATCTAGTTCTGGACAGTCACAGTAATGTACAGTCCAGTATTCTCCTGCTCAATTAACTCAATTTATTATTGGGCCATTGTGGTGACAAAAACAATTTCAAAGCCATAAAAATTAGCTTAAAATAAGAATAAGCCACAGAAAAGTGACGACTATGTATTCAATCTACTGCTTCGGGTCCATTCTAAACTTCGTTTTGAACTAGTTTTTGAAAAATATAACAGCTGATGCATAATGGAAAACATATTTTTATTTCTCTAATTATGGTATTAATCATAATATGGCATTGGTATTTCTTACATGTGTAAAGCCCATGTAATGTGGCGTGAGATTAAGGGGACAAGGTAAAAGCTGCAAGAGCAGGTTTAATGCTTTATTGTTGTCCATGATGAAGGGAAGATAAACCATTCGCAAAGGAAGAGCTAAACAAGAAAACTAAACAAAGACACTAGAGGAAGTACTTAACAAAGAGCTAACAAACAAAGCCAAACTGAGTACAAAACACTGGGAAATATAGACACAAAACCAGAGCTTGAGGACAGTCAATGCAGAGTAAAGCATGATACAAACACAGGGGAAATATAAACCGGGGAAAACAAAAGAAAAAATCTCAGAACAATTCCTGGCTGGGGCTACAGACAAGACACAGTTGAGAGGCATAACAAAAGGGCGGAGCAAGGGGAGCAAGAAAACCAAAACAAAAACTTGAGCACATTGCCAGAGACATGAGGTAAACAAGAAGGGAAAACAGACAAAGACAAAGGTAAAGCTAGGCAACTCCCAATGTATCATGAAAAAATTCCTGTAAGCAGTCTAATGCATTTTGGAACGAAACCCTTCATTTCTTCTTTTTGAATTTTTATTTTAGTGACTTCACTTAACTTTCAAGAACAGAAACCCAAAAACGATGATTTCTATGCTAAAGTATTATTTTTTAAAGTGAAACACCCTTTTAAGTTCAAAGTACTCTCTGTCTGTAACGAGCAGACAGAGCACCAGACGCTTGCGGATGTGAGGATCAGAAGGTTTAATAATCCAAAAAGGGGCAAAACATTAGTCGAAGTCAAAGTCCAGGCCAAAAAGTCAAAACACAGGTTAATCCAAAAATGTGAAAGTACACATGGGAAAGACACAAATCGAAAACGGGATAAACGTAGCAAATGGTCAGAACACAGAAAACAGGAGTGTGACAGCTTTGATGTTCTTCTGTTTGAGAGATTACATTTTACACTTGAATTATCTCAACACTTGTACACTGTTTGACACCCCAGTGGTTGAATGACCCTGTTACTGGTTTTCCAAATTTGGTTACAGTCTAAAAACAAAATGTTTCTTTGTTGCAATGCCAAAGAAGAGCCACTTTTGGTCCGGTAGATTATTTTAAAATAACTTCTAACTTCTGGTGTTTAAAAAACTCCAGCAGTACTGCTGTGTCTGATCCACTCATACCAGCACAACACACACTAACATTACACCACCACGTCAGTGTCACTGCAGCGCTGAGAATGATTCACCACCCAAATAATACCTGCTCTGTGATGATGATGTGGGGGTCCTGAACTTTTAAGAACAGGGTAAAAGGGGGCCAATGAAGTATGCGGAGAAAGAGATCTACAGTCCGTATTGTAGAATGACAAAGTGCTCCATTATGAAAAATAGACCTAATAAAACGGACAAATAGATACAAGGAGGCAAAGGGTACTCAGTGAAGTAGCTGGTCAGGATGCATAGAACTTACTGCAGTCCAACTGCAACAGATTGTATCTTCAACACCTTCAGTCTCTCTGCAGTATGTTTTGTGTCCTTTGAGGTACCTTTGCAGACCCATTTCCCATTTTCTGCTGCTTTTAAACAGCATATGTGCCTCCATGTGTATGAAGATACATGCAGGAATCACTAACATCTAGGCTCTGAAAATGAGCAGAAATAAATCAGAGAATTTGGCGAAATCATGTCCTTATTTGCATTCTGAGAAATGGGCTGTTTAATGTTGAAATAAAGGTTGGATAAATCTCTGAGGCTCAAGACTTCTGCAGTCAACAACATAAAAATTCCACAGTGTCTATGAAACTTCTGACCTAGACTCGCTGCCAAAGGCCGACTGGGGAATGGAATCTCCATACTAATGTTCCAGGCAGACCCAGCATCAGCAATCACCTCCCTCACAGTCACTCGCTCCTCCCTTACAATCCTTCTCTCCTCCACTCTTTTACACCATGTGACACATCATTACTGAGGGTTCTCTTTTTCTCTTCTGTGTGGAGTTTTTCTCTTTTTTTCCGCATTTCTGCTCTCCTTGTTTCTTCACAGCCAGTCTGTGGGGAGCAGTGGAACATTTTCCATCTGCCAACACTAACCACTGTGTTTATCACACATGAGTGTGAACTGCCATGGTTTGTACAGAAAACACAATTAGCTTTCAGCTCTGTGCTGGGTCAGCTTTCCTCTGGGGTTGAATTCAGCGGATTATTCATTATTATATTCATTAAATCCATTCATAGACACCTATTATATTAAAAGCAAAACCTGTAATGAACGTCATATGTGGTTTCATAGGACTATACTGTTGTTTTTATGGCCTGAAAAATTACAGACTTACAAGCACGCACACACACACACACACACACACACACACACACACACACACACACACACACACACACACACACACACCACAATTGAGCCGTTTGGCAAATTCCACTGGAGCTCATAGTAGCAGAATTCTCTCTAATTCTCTCTGTTTTACAGTAGGTCTCTATATTAACAAAGAGAGCAGTCAGCCTCCATCAGGCAGAGCAACTTGTTACCACAGGGTTCAAAACACTTTAGAGTCAGAAAAAAACACACAATGGAAGGTTTTCATCCTTCCTGTTTCACAACAGTTTGACTTCGCTCCAGGGTGGACTGGTGGCAGGTCAGTTCTCTCTGAAAATGATTAAACCTTTATAGTCTCCAAACACTGCTTGGAGCATGCAGTCCTCCAAAAGCAACAATACATTCCTCCCCTGTCTCTTCCTCTGAGAAGTCACTGTCTCTCTATGTGAGCTAAGCTGTCTATGCAGAGCAGTTGAAGTGCAGAGCTATTGTTTGCTGTAGATTTGAGCTGTAAGCCCCAAACTGTACAACAGTGTCTTTGATACTGCACAATAAGAATCAAACCGATGCAAGTTTTTTGCTTTAGTGCACTGTTTCACAAATCATTTCCTGTGCAAATATGGACAACAAAAGTGCTCTCGTCTCGGGATGAAGGGAAAAGAGGGCTTAAATCCTGTCTTCCATGTTGTCTGGGGAGGATCTCAGCAGCTTAGTTCTTCAAATGAGAGACACAAAAACATTTGGAAAAAACAGGCAACAGGAAGAACGGTGTATTTAAAAAATCTTTTCTTCCTCTTGATGACAGGGGGACGTATTGGCGAACTGGGGCTTGATAATGTAGAAGGTAAAATCTTGAGCTCAAGTGTGATCCTAAAAATGAAGGGAATGTAATATTGACTCCAAAATGCAGACAGGTATTGCTTATTACAATGTTACATACTTTTATGTATGATGTCACTGTGACTCTTAATGTTGAAGCTTTATCATAGCTAGAAAACAGTCACTAAGATAATTACACGTTGGGCCCACAATTACAGTTGAGGCCAAAACAGTTGGGGCAGTCATGGGCTGGTTGAGGGCCAGTAGTGGGCTGGCAGTTAGGGAACTAGCCTTGTGAGTGGAAAGTCGCCGGTTCGATCCCCAGAGCCGACAGTCCATGACTGAGGTGTCCTTGAGCAAGACACCTAACCCCCAACTGCTCCCCGGGCGCTGCAGATTGGGCTGCCCACCGCTCTGGGCAAGTGTGCTCACTGCCCCCTAGTGTGTGTGTGCTCACTAGAATGTATGTGGTGTGTCACTGCATGGATGGGTTAAATGCGGAGGTGAAATTTCCCTGTTGTGGGACTTAACAGGGTCACTTAATCTTAAAAAAAGTTACACACACATAGGCTAAAGATATTCAGCTCAAAAATCAAAGAAGATTTTTATGCATTTTGTGTGACCACACATTTGCTGTGTTAGGTCAATTAGAATAGGCACTTCATTTCCATTAGAATTCATTTCAAAATAATAGTTAAGAAACAGATATAATTCAGGTTTTATTTACTATATCAGATTATTTGGTGGCTTTGCGTTTTAATTCTAACTCAAATCCACAAGCTGCTCACAATACATTGTCAGAATCACCCATTGCTCCTGACACACCCAGTGTAACTCACTTCATTTTGGGACCTGCTTGCTCAGATATGCTTTTCACTTCAGTCCACAATTTTATGTTATTCAGGTCAGGGTTTTGTGATGGCTACTCCAATACTTTTACTTTCTTTTCTTTAAGCCATAAAAAACACAACTTTGTCACAACTTTGGAGGAATGCTTGGAAATATTTTCCATGTTCTCCTTTTCTGTCTTGAGATGTTGCTTCACTATTTCTGGATAATGATCTTTTCTCAGGATGCCATCTGTTTTTTTTAAGTACACCAGTCCCTTTTTCAGCAAAATACCACCATAACAGCTTATTTGTTTTATCTGATGAGAGAACACTAATCTAAAAGGTAAAGTCTTAGTCCTTCTAATCACCAGCAAAGTTCATTATGACTATTTCAAGCCAGTTTTGGAGTATAGGCTTCTACCGTGTGCAATAGGTTTTCATGCCATGGTGATATAGAAGACGTATAATGGTAGATTTAGATATTTTGGTACTTGATGCCTCCAATTCCTCCAGTTCCTCTATTCAGGTGAACCATTCAAACTAAAATGTGTCTGTATGTTCCCAAGATTTTATTTATTTGCTTGTACCTTGCTTGTGTTACTTTTAATTGATTATAAATGGCTCTTAAGGAGGAACCGGTCTTGGGGAGGTCCAATTTTTTTTCTGAGGTCTTGGCTGAGTTGTTTGTGTTTTCCCATGGGGTCAAGGGCAGTTAGGCACAAAATAAAAGAAAGGCCCTTAAATGCAGCCGCATGTGCTCTCCAAGTTAAGTCTTAATTATGACCATTGTCCAATCAAAAGCTTCTGAATGTCACCTGAAGTGAAAAAGTGCATGCTCTAATTGACTTGCTAAAAAAATGTATGCTAACATGAAATGTGTAGCTGTGAAAAATTGAATTTGAATGTCTTTATCCTACATGTATGTAAAATTTTGGCCTCAACTGTAAGTTCTTCACATGTTTAACGTCATAAACTGAAAAAGATGCAGGTATTATATTCGTTTTGATTTGTTTTACCTGTTATGGATGCTTTAAATCTGATGATAGATGTTTTAAGGGGGTATTCCACAATTTGTCATTTTTCACAGTGGTGGTGATAGGAATCAGCTGTCTAAAGGGTTTAATGCCTCTTAAAGCTACTTCACTGAATATCCATCCATCCATCGATCCATCCATTTTCTAAGCTGCTTCTCACTCAGGGCCGCAGGGGGGTGCTGGAGCCTATCCCAGCAGTCATCGGGCGGAAGGCAGGATACACCCTGGACAGGTTGCCAGTCCATCGCAGGGCAGACAGACACAGACAGCCACTCACACACCTAGGGGCAATTCAGTAAGTCCAACTGGCCTGACTGCATGTCTTTGGACTGTGGGAGGAAACCAGAGAACCTGGAGGAAACCCACACAGACACAGGGAGAACATGCAAACTCCACACAGAGAGGACCCCAGTCACCCGGCCGGGGAATCAAACCCAGGCCCTCCTTCACTGAATATTATTACACAAAATCAATACACGTATATGACAGAGAGGAACATGCAGGGCATTGTAAAATTGTGAAATAGATAATATAGGACCCAAAAAACATAATTTCTTTAGACTTACCACTATTTTACCATTATTGACATTACATAGCAAAACTCATACTAACAGTTTTTTTGAAAGCAAATAAAATGGCTACATTTCTGTTGTAGACATTGTTACCCCTGGTTCCTATCAGTACCACTGTAAATAAAATCTGTTAGCTGCGTGGGTAAATATTCTATTGCCTGTTAAACTGCACTGAATTCATATCTTAACGATTGAACCACAAAAAGCTGCAAAAGTCTTTAAAAATCTTGAACAAAAGCCTGTAGTCAGATTTCAAGCAAGCATATGAAATGCAAATAATGTCTTTGTTTAAAATGGTAACAAGGGGTTCAGGGAAATAAAACATTCCATACATTCCATGTACATTGTAGTGGGCGACCTCAATAGGGAAAGTGTTCCATCTATTCTCATTCTTTGGGAGAGAACTGTATTTTTCTTATAATTAAGAGATTTCTTGATCTGATTTCACTGAAACTTGAGACAGAGTTTTATAATTGCTGACTGATCGAATCATTGATGTAGCAAGCAAGCAACATTTATTTATATAGTGCTTTTTTCAGTATTACAGAAAGAAAAGAAAAAATCCAGGTCCGAGCCCCCATGAGTGTCGCCAGCAGTGACGGTGGCAAGGAAAAACTCCCTAAAGAGGAAGAAACCTTGAGAGGAACCAAGACTCGGAAGGGGAACCCGTCCTCCTACGATCGACGCTGGAGAGCAAACATTATTAGTATAAAGTGGGAAAAGAGAAGATCTGAGGGTGAGGACTGCACAGCGCTGTAAAGCAAGAAGCTCAGTGGTGGTCAAGCCGGTCCAGAAGGCTGGTGAGCAGCGGCACCAATCAAGGCAACAGCATCAGACGCACAAGATGGACAGCTGATCAACTCGGCAGAGAAAGACGCAGTCAGTTCTGTAAAGAGTGGCTGACCACAGATTACAGTATAACAGAGCAGCAGAGACTCCAGCAGGTCTAGATCTGACAAGGAAGACTAATCACCAAAGGCTCCACTATACAAGTAAGTTTTTTGCCTAGTCTTAAAAATTGTCCCAAACATGAACAGGAAGATTATTCCAGAGCTGGGGGCTTTGTATGATGTATGCTTGTTGTAAGAAAGAGAGCTTTAATTAAGAGATTAACAGATATTGTCTGATACTACAGACACACACACACACACTCACACCCATACACACACCCACACACACATACATTAAGAAGTAAAGTTGCACAACTTTCTGAACTTCCAAGAAATAAAAACATCCAGTACCAATCATTCACTTTCATAGAAGACCAGAGCACTGGAGAAAGACCTAGAACATGGTACACAGAGCTTATGTTGCTATAGTAACGGATGTACCTTGAACTCATGAAAGGACACTATCATGCAAGCCGCAGCTGCCAGGTGTTTGGACGTCTGCATGAGGTGGCAGTGCAGATCTACAGACCGATGCATATCAGTTGTAGAAGTAATCACAACATCAGCTGTGCACTTTACTTTGTGATTATGAAAGCAACACCTTCATTCTCAGCAGTCAGCAGATATTGGTTGTTTTCAGTTTGGCCAACATCGTATTGCTAATCACTTAATTTAAATTTAAAAACAGGAAATTAGCAGGAATTACAATCATTTCTCATTCACAACCCCCCAGGCCTCTTTTTTATGGGCTCAACTGTAACTGCAGCAGAAAAGATAAGCAGATAAAATGTATTGAACTGATATTTAAGTGTAGCATTTGCGTTTAAAATCTGCTGCTGTCAACTCTCAATGTGAAGTCCAAAGAGCTGTCAGTCAAGCAAGCCATCATTACGCCCAAAAATCAAAACAACTATTTGGTACATTCTTAAAAAGAAAGAATGAACTGGTAAACTCAGAATCACCAAAAAGGTCTGAAAAACCATGGACAACAACTAGTTGATGAAAGAAGAACTTTTTCCCTAGGGAAAAAAAAAACAAAAACCAAACACTTCACAAAAGTTTGCTAAATGAAGAATACCCTCCAGAAGATAAGCATATGCACAGTATGCCAAAGTCAACAGTAAACGTAAATACAGAGGGTTTACCACAGGTGTAAATCATAGGTATAGCTGAAAAAGGCAAGCCAAATTAGCATGGTGGCACAGTGGGTAGCGCTGTTGCCTCACAGCATGGAGAGCCTGGGTTCGATTCCCCGGCCGGGTGACCAGGGTCCTCTCTGTGTGGAGTTTGCATGTTCTCCCCGTGTCTGCGTGGGTTTCCTCTGGGTTCTCTGGTTTCCTCCCACAGTCCAAAGACATGCAGTCAGGCCAGTTGGACTTACTGAATTGCCCCTAGGTGTGAGTGGCTCTCTGTGTCTGTCTGTCTGCCCTGCGATGGACTGGCGACCTGTCCAGGGTGTATCCTGCCTTCTGCCAGATGACTGCTGAGATAGGCTCCAGCACCCCCCATGACCCTGACGGAGAAGCAGCTTAGTAGATGGATGGATGGACATAGTATATGTTTTTTGTTTTACAGCTTCCTACTAATCAGTTGAAATCTATAAGTTGTACAGTCGTATGTGTTTGCTTAACCATTTCCAAATCTCAAAATCTGAATGAAATCAAGTGCTACTGAAGGAATTTTAGTACAGCGAGAAGTCAGGAAGCATAATCTGTGTTCTTCGAATTAACATACTAATAACTTTAAAATTTTAAATTTAAAAATCTATGTTTTACTGTATTATGGTCACTTGTATTTGAAGAGATTCATTCCAAAATACTGTGTATCCATTTATAACAGTTTTGGATTTAACAAGTGAAAAAAAGCTGACATAAACAGAAAACATTTCTATTTCTTTAATAAAGGTGATAATAATCATTATATAGCATTGATATTTATTGTGTAAAGCTGTTACATGATGAATTTACAGGATAAGAACACATTTACTGCTCAGGTAGATAGTTTCAATAGTTTCCCTATGGCTGTTGCACAGCACAGTGGGGTTCAATAGTCTATTTTGCATCTTTTTCCAGTTTAATGCAAAGTTTTTCATTACAAATCATATCATCAGACCTATATAGAAGTAAATAAAAACTAGATCTCCTTGATTTTGCTGTTGTTCCTCCTAGATTACAATGAGATCAGATGGAAAGACAAGGAGGCTTCTGCTTAAGTCTTCTGTGGTTCAGATGTTTCTCCTGAAAAAGAAGCCTAGTAATCTTGCATGTGTGTCCTCTTGCCTTGACTAACCCAAAAAATGAACTTTTCCTGATTCATCTTCTGACCAATCTTTCCCATAATGTGGGAACAAAGACTAAATGTGGCTGAGACAGACATATCAAACGCAGTGCCTACAGGCGTCATGCAAGCTGTCAAATTTAATGTCCAAACATCATCAACTGATAAGCAGATTCATTTTCTCTTGGTGCTGGGAATCGTAATAGAGCTAATGATTTTTAGATTATACTTTAACAGGATGATGGGGCACAGTTTTCTCAGGGCTTCGTAAAGTTTTAGTATTTTACAGTTTTACAAAATGCAAGTATGTACAAATGTATAAATGTATGTAATTATTGCAGTGAGAAACTGAAATGTCACCTATATTTGTACCCTTGGAGTTTAAGGGGTTTAAACTGCAAAAAGACTTACAGTTTAGACATTATAACTAACTCATGGAATAGAGCATTATAGCCACCTTATTGGCCTAAATCATCACACAACCATGATGTCATACATTGTCAGAAACCACATAGGGAAGTCGTTTTGAGATTAATGAACATGACTGGTGACATACAAATACAGTTTGGATGATGCTATTTGGTGGAAGCTTATAAGTTTTCCGTTATTTGTTGGCTACATTCACCTCTTAGCTCCAGCGTAAAACTAATAAACACCAGGCACGTCTCAGTTGGTTGAGTACATTCAGGGTAAGGACAAAGCGGACTGGTCTGACAACACACACGCCCTGTATAAGAAAGGCCAGAGCAGACTCCACCTGCTGAGGAGGCTCTGGTCCTTTGGAATACCAGGTGGACTTCTCCACTCTTCTTATGACTCTGTGGTGGCATCAGCCATCATCTATGGCCTTGTCTGCTGGGGAGGTGGCATTACAGCAGCAGACAGGAAGACACTGGACAAACTTATCATCTTTTTTTACACAGACAAATATGCCATAATTAATGTCTTAGCCAAGCGGTTTTTGAGCTAGCCTCGCTGGACTGTCTCTAACATGAGTAAGACCAGGTTCTGCGTGCTGATTCAATGTGTCTCTCTTTCCGTGGCATTGCATAAGTACCTATTCACATGCTGTGTGTGTTAGTGGGAGCGTGGGTGTGTGTTTGTGTGCTTTCAAAAAGACTTAGGCAGCTCGCTCTGATGTGAAAATCTCATTAAACCATTTATACCAGGGTCATTGTGCAGATACACAATGTGCATATTTAACCTCACTCCCCCACCCTGCCTCACCCCTGCCTCAGTGGTCATCAGATACAGTTACCTGCAGCCCAGAAGGCTTCGCATTCAATCACCATCTGACTTTGTCTCTTGACAAGAAACTCTTAAAACAGCTGTCGATTACACTGCATTAAATCATCATGTTTGTGCAAATGAACCCGTGCAGCCTCAGACAGTTTGGTTGCTGAGCTGCATGGTGTGGATTTAGCTCTATAAACAGCTCATTTGTGCTCAAAAGAGTCTTTGAAGATTTTTTTTCCTTTAATGTGCAGTTCATTAGCCACTGCTGAGCTTGTTTTGCAGTGGTACTATGTGTAATAAAGTGACTGAACCAAGTGCACGTAACACCTCATTTAAAGCATATCCTTTGTAGATGTACTTGCCGTATAATAATGACTCAGACTGAAGTAAAAGAGGCTTGAAAAAAAGAAAACCTGAAGAAAAAAATTTCCAAAAACCAAACAAGTACTGAGTCCTTTATAGCATGGGCCTTACTACAGGGACTAGGTCCTTCCAATTGAAAGCTAGCAATCTTCCACTCCAGTGCCAATGAAAATGTTGGGAAAATGCCTTTTCTTTTTCTTTTCTGTTTTACCAGGAGTTTTTCCATCTTAACACACTTTGTGTTGCCCTCAGGCATTGAAATTTTTTCCCATTTACTTACTAAAACAGCATTTTTTTTTTTTGGTTTGTTGCCCCAGGGCAACAATATGCATGTAGACCGCTTTTGTTAGATCAATCATGCTAAAGCAGTGGTCCTAGGGACCCCCTGCCCTGCATGTTCTAGATGCCTCCCTGCTCCACTACACCTGATTCAAATGACCAGCTTGTTATCAAGCAGCTGCAGCATAATAACATAATATCCCGTTGATTAAATGAATTGGGTGTGTCGGAGCAGAGATGGGGTCCCAACCACTTTGTTAAGGTTTCGAGAGCATTGAGCATTGAGTGATGTTACATATAATTATTATAGCAATTAAGCCATGAATTAATATTTACAGGAAATGCACACATGACATTTTTATGAAATTGGGTTAGATGAGGACAGTGAGGACAGTGAGCTTGATGAGAGTAACAGTGAGGAAAAGTGGACCCCAGAATCAGGTTTGAAAAACAGTTATGAGGTTAGGGGTCAGTTAAGGGCCAATCAAGTGACACGTGTGATTTGTGTGGGTATGTGACAATGTGTGTGTAGGGTGTATACGACATATTCCTGAGATTCCACACAGAATTGTCATCACTGTGCTTTTGCATAAAGAGAGACACTTGGATGAAACAATTCCCAACACAATCCCAATCAGACCTTGGCCATGAGGGACAGGGACGCAGTCTCACTTTCACTAAAGTGTAGAGGTGTGGCTAAAATATTTCTCCATCTTTAGACAAAAACTGTGTTTCGATGGGGACATTCAAACATAGATCAGCACTTTCTGAATGAACTTTTTTTTTATTTAAAAACTAAACTCATGAAAAACTTTTTCAACTTTACTTGAATAAATCACAAAGAAGAAAAATTGATTATTTTCACAAGCTGAAATGTAGTTATGTTAGTTAAGGTTTGGGACAGCTACCTCTCAATAGAAAATACCCCATAATTTATGATTTTGTATGTGTTTAGCTTATTTCTGCCTCTATTAATTGTCTTTCCATTGTCCAGTTTATCAGGTTCATTTACCATATAGGTGCACTTTGTAGTTCACTATTACAGTTACAGTCTGTTGCTCTTTGTGCTTAATTAGCCTCCTTTTATCCTCTTTTTCAGTGTTCAGGACCCCAACAGCAGGTATTATTTGGGTGATCAGTCATTCTCAGCATTGCAGTAAGACTGATGAATAATATCTTCAGCTCTTCTGGGAAGGCTTTCCGCAAGGGTTAGGAGTGTTTATGGGTTTCTTTTTTATTTTATGGGAAGTGCATTTAGTTTATGGGAAGTGCATTTGTGAGGTCAGACACTGATGTTGGACGAGAAAGCCTGGCTCGCAGTCTCCGCTCTAATTCATCTAAAAGGTGTTCTATGGGGTTGAGGTCAGGACTCTGTGCAGGCCAGTCAGGTTCTTCCACACCAAACTGGCTCATCCGTGTCTTTATGGAACTGCTTTGAGCACTGGTGTGCAGTCATGTTGGAACAGGAAGGGGCCGTCCCCAAACTGTTCCCACAAAGTTGGGAGCATGAAATTGTCCAAAATCTCTTGGTGCTGAAGCTTTAAGAGTTCCTTTCACTGGAACTAAGGGGCCGAGCCCAACTCCTGAAAAACAACCCCACACCATGATCCCCCCTCCACCAAACTTTACCACTGCATTCCATGCTTTGCATTGCACTTGGTGATGTAAGGCTTGGATGCAGCTGCTCGGCCATGGAAACCCATTCCATGAAGCTCTCTACGCTGTTCTTGAGCTGATCTGAAGGCCACATGAAGTTTGGAGGTCTGTAGTGATTGACTCTGCAGAAAGCCGGTGACCTCTGCGCACTATGCCCCTTAGCATCCACTGACCCCGCTCTGTCATTTTACCTGGCCGACCACTTCGTGGCTGAGTTGCTGTCGTTCCTAATCACTTCCACTTTGTTAGAATCCCACTGACAGTCGACTGTGGAATATTTAGCAGTGAGGAAATTTCACGACTGGAGTTGCTGCACAGGTGGCGTCCGATCACGGTACCACGCCGGAATTCACTGAGCTCCTGAGAGTGACCCATTCTTTCACTAATGTCTGTAGAAGCAGTCTGCAGGCCTAGGGGCTCGGCTTTATACACCTGTGGCCATGGAAGTGACTGGAACACCTGAATTCAATGATTCAGATGGGTGAGTAAATACTTTCATCTTGGGTATCAGTACATTTTTACAGTTTGGAGGCTGTGAATAAGGTTTATTGTCTCTAAAGGTTGACACCTATTATGTAGTACTCACGTCTGCTGTGATGTGACATACGTGTGTGTGTGTGTATGTGTGTGTGTGTGTGTGTGTGTGTGTGTGTGTGTGTGTGTGTGTGCGTACATGCGTGCAATGATGCATGTAGGCTAGATGGTTAAGCTGTCTGATCTTATTAGTACAACCTCTGCAACAACACAGCAACCAATCTCCCCACTGCTTCTCTCACACACTCTTAGTCTGTGTGTTCATCTGATGTGTATGTACATTTCACACTTGCAGTAAAAAGCTCTATTATCATTTCCCAAAGTGACTATAATTCACCTCCTGCTGATAAAGACAGTAATGTTTTTATCGCCTCCATCACTTCAGGATTAGTCAGCGGTCCTTATCTTCAGGCTTTGAGTAAACACACCTCTGTTAATGAGACTCATCAAGCTCCCTGTTTACAAACCTCATTCTTCGATTTCCACTGAATGAATCATGGATAATATTTAAACCGGTGGGCTGTTTTTGAATTATATTGCTTGCTTTTGTGTAAACACTGCTATACTGCTTCACACCAGCTGTCTGTCTGTAATGAGATCATGAACAAGTTCAGTATCGTTTAGAGGCGGGTTAAGGCTCATCTTTAATGAACCTCATGCCTGATGATTGGGGTCACTGATGAAGTCATGAACCTGAACAGGAATGATTAGTTTCCTCACTAAGGGCAGAGCATCTTTTACTTCAACCTCCAAAAGTTATTGAGTAGTTAAACAAAGCTTATTTACTTTCAATCAAGAATATGTACATGAATATTGTCATTTTATTCCCATTTTAGGGTTCCAAGCACCAGCAGTGCTCTAAACATGTACACACAGACACACACACACACACACACATACACACATTATCTAAACCACTTAACCTCCTGGGTTGCAGGGGCGTGCTGGAGCCTTTCCCAACGCTCATTGGGTGGAGGGCAGCAAACACTCTGGACAGGTCGCTAGTCCATCACAGGGCAGACACACAGACATACACATTCACACTTATAGGCAATTTAAGATCTTCCATTTGCCCAAATGTGTGTGCTTGGACTGTAGGAGGAAACCCATGTAAACATATGGAGTTACCAGTGGCCAGTACCTGACCTCACTAATGCTCTTGTGGCTGATTGCAATCAATCCTCTCACTAATGTTTCAACATCTAATGCAAAGCCTTCCCAGAAGAATATAGGCTATTGCTGCACCAAAGTGAGCAAACCCATTATATTAATAAGCTTCATTTCAGATGTCACACTGGGTGAGCCAGCAGTGTTTTGTGCCGTTTTTTGAAATATTGTACATTTCAGTTTTGCCTGAATGTAAACTTCTTTTGCAGTAAGAACAAAAAATGATCCAGTCAGTTGGTCCACACTGTTGCTTGATGTGCATTATCTCTGATAAACAATCAAGCAAATAAACAAATAAACAGATGAATGTAAAATCCCTGGTGTCAGCACCCTGAAAAGATGTTTATGTGTCACTATTGTTTTGCAATTACAGTAGTACAATGAACTGTACAGGGCAAAGAAGGAGAAAATAATACACTGGTCAGTTATAACGCAGCCACATCGCCATGGGCAGAAGAGAGAACACCATGCTGACATCCACTTATGTAACACTCCTCTTTCTGTTTCTCTCTCACTCGTTGTCATGGGGGGACTCTGCGCTCTAGCTGTCAACGGATGTCTTAAGTGCTTTTGCCATCAGCGCTTTGTTGCGTAACGTCCTGTCAGGGTCTGGGGAAACCATGTGAACAGCAAAAGGGGTCCTTCTTCGCTACTGGACATCTGCACTCTAAAGAGGTTTTGTGGCTAAAGGTCTGAAATGACCACATGAGGTGAAGGAACATGGCTGGAAGTCCATTAAGAGAGTAAAGCCCTAATGTTGCTACTAAATGTATTAAAGATTCCAGAGCTCGTTCAAGTAGATATCTGGGCCAGTCTTTGAGGAGGCTGAAAGGACTGGCAGGCATAGAACTGTACAAACTGTACACACTAAAGAAAACGTAGAGCTGGTGGTGTTATTTATGGCCAGGATCTTAGATGGTATAGTGTATGTCCAAAGCATGTTTCTCTCTCTCTCTCTCTCTCTCTCTCTCTCTCTCTCGCTCTCTCTCACTCTCACTCTCTCTCTCTCACTCTCTCTCTCTCGCTCTCTCTCTCGCTCTCTCTCGCTCTCTCTCACTCTCACTCTCTCTCTCTCACTCTCTCTCTCTCTCTCTCGCTCTCTCTCGCTCTCTCTCACTCTCTCTCACTCTCTCTCTCTTTCACTCTCTCACTCTCACTCTCTCTCTCTCACTCTCTCTCTCTCGCTCTCTCTCTCGCTCTCTCTCACTCTCACTCTCTCTCTCTCACTCTCTCTCTCTCTCTCTCTCTCTCTCTCTCTCTCTCTCTCTCTCTCTCTCTCGCTCTCTCTCACTCTCTCTCTCTCACTCTCTCTCTCTCTCTCTCTCTCGCTCTCTCTCGCTCTCTCTCTCTCACTCTCTCTCTCTCTCTCTCTCTCTTTCACTCTCTCACTCTCACTCTCTCTTTCTCTCACTCTCTCTTGCTCTCTCACTCTCTTTGCTCTCTCACTCTCTCTCTCTCTCTTTCTCGCTCTCTCTTGCTCTCTCACTCTCTCTCGCTCTCTCTCTCTCTCTCTCTCTCTCTCTCTCTCTCACTCTCTCTCTCTCTCTCTCTCTCGCTCTCTCTCTCTCTCTCACTCTCTCTTGCTCTCTCACTCTCTCTCGCTCTCTCTCGCTCTCTCTCTCTCACTTTCTCTCTCTCTTTCTCGCTCTCTCTCTCTCACTCTCTCTTGCTCTCTCTCACTCTCTCGCTCTCTCTCTTTCGCGCTCACTCTCATTCTAGCTCTCTCTCTCACTCTCTCTCTCTCTCACTCTCTCTCTCTCTCGCTCACTCTCTCACTCTCTCACTCTCACTCTCTCTCTCTCTCACTCTCTCTAGCTCTCTCTCTCTCACTTTCTCTCTCTCTCTGTCTCTCTCTCTCTCTCTCTCTTTCTCTCACTCTCTCACTCTCACTCTCTCTAGCTCTCTCTCTCTCTCTCTCACTCTATATATATATATAAGATTCTACACTACTTATTGGACACTTTCAAATTGAACCTGTTTGATAATGATTATGTTGAGGCCATTGTACAGCGAAGTCTTATCTCAGTGAAGCTCATGTTCAGATGATTATGTTAGCCTGAGCTCACACTGTGAGGAGGACATTGTAAATACTGAAAAATTTCTAAGATTCTACTTTTCACTCAAATCCACTTTTAAATCTAAAAAAAAGTTTTAATTATTCACAACTATAGTAGTGATAAAGTGAGTTTTTTTCTGTTGGTGTAAGATTTTGAGAGAAGTGTGTATGATAACAAGCTTAGTGTGCATTGATTTGGAAAATTGATGTTTGGAAAACCGGTTAAATGTTCTGAGAAATGTTTGTGTCCAATCTTTTTAAATAAAGAAAAAGTTCAATTCTATTGTTTTTATGTTTATTCATACATACACTAATGTTAAATATGGTATTTTACATGTTTTCTGCCAAGAGATATAATTTTAAACAGTTTTCTTGGCTTACATGACATATTTATACAAATTTGTATCTTTCCATCATCTAGCCTCCTGATCTATAACCAACCCCCCCACACTTTAGGCCTTTTTAGTAATGATGTAATTGTAATCTGTAGTCCACTTTTTATAAGGCTTCAATTACACCCTCTGAATGGATTGAATCCATCAAACATGACGTCCTGTTTCCTGACTGTATATGCAATAATCAAATACTGAACTAAAAGCTCTTCAAACAGCTCCAAGGAAAGCCTTGTATCCTCCGTGAAACAGGTAAGAGTCTGGGTATAGTGATTATAAGTACTAATACAATACAATTACAAATTAAATTAACTGAAAAATAATAAACAGTGTCTATCATTGGAAAAGGCAGTCTCTTAAAATCCCAAGCTTTATTCCATCCCAGTGCTTATTATTCAACAACTAGGAGTGTGTAATGGAAATAATGGAACTAATCGCTGCCAATTCACTAAGAAGGAGTTTAACCCCTTAAAACCCCAGGGTTATTACATACTAACGCTTATTATTCAGCGCCAACATGGACTTCACTGCAAACTGAATGAACTATACTTAAATCTATTCTTAGGTTATAGAGGAGTGTACTAAAACAATTGGGCCCACCCGGCAGGCCTTGGCCCTTTAAGGGGTTAATTAATTGTGAAGGCCCTAACTCTCAGTATTGATTTGAAAAGATGGCAAAGAAGAGCACTAATTGTGCTGCAGCTGAAAACCAGATGAAGAAATGACTCCCTGATGCTGAAAGAGCACATCTATTACATGATGGGGAGGAAGCCTGTAAGAAACTTCAAAGCGAAGCACAGGCAGTGTGAGCTCACGTGACTGTCAGTGCATGCAGGGTTTCCATCCACTCTGCTTGTACATTTCACACATTAATAATGCATTATAGCAGTGTTGACCTCCTCCAGACGCAGCGCTTCCCTCCCTCTGCTTCAACACACCTCACCCAGCTCATCAGTTCATTGTCAAACCCTTCAGGAGGCTAAGATGAGAGTGTTAGAATACCTTATAAAAATATGGAACATAGGCTAGACTGTAAAACACAGCACAGCTCAATAGAACAGGTACGTTACTAGAAATAATAAGTAATCTAGCACAGAACAGCAAATAGTAAGTTAACAAAAGTTAACAGTAATCGTGCATGTCATGTATGTTCTGCTGACTCATTGTTTGAAGTTTGAGAAAAATAACATTTTTAGGAAGCCAGTTTACTTAGTCCTAAGTTAAAACTCACAACTGATCCAGAATACGGCAGACAAGCCCAGCTCTAGCCTTTTGCGGCCCTAAGCAAAAGGTTCCTCATCTTGCTACTTGATATACACTCTTTAAAAATGTTAGATGTCAAGCTTAAAACAACAGAAGAATCTCTTTTGGTCTTATATGGAGCTGTTTTCAAAAAGGTTCTATACAGAACCATCTACAGCACATCTGAAGAACCCTTTCATGATGTAAAGAACCCTTTAATCAAGCAGGAGGTTATTTGAGTGTATATGGTTTCATTTTCATGTACATCTGCATGATGATAAATTATGGCCTGAGCATCTAAACCTGGATTAATTACAGTCTCAGTATTTAAACATAGATTAATCACAGTCTGAGCATCTAAACCTGGATTAATCACAGTCTGAGTATCTAAACCTGGATTAATTACAGTCTCAGTATTTAAATGTAGATTAATCACAGTCTGAGCATCTAAACCTGGATTAATCACAGTCTGAGTATCTAAACCTGGATTAATTACAGTGTCAGTATTTAAACCTGGATTAATCACAGTCTGAGCATCTAAACCTGGATTAATCACAATCTGAGCATCTAATCCTGGATTAATTACAATGTCAGTATTTAAACCTGGATTAATCACAGTCTGAGCATCTAAACCTGGATTAATCACAGTCTGAGCATCTAAACCTGGATTAATTACAGTGTCAGTATTTAAACCTGGATTAATCACAGTCTGAGTATCTAAACCTGGATTAATTACAATGTCAGTATTTAATCCTGGATTAATCACAGTCTGAGTATCTAAACCTGGATTAATCACAGTCTGAGTATCTAAACCTGGATTAATTACAATGTCAGTATTTAAACCTGGATTAATCACAGTCTGAGTATTTAAACATAGATTAATCACAGTCTGAGCATCTAAACCTGGATTAATCACAGTCTGAGCATCTAAACCTGGATTAATCACAGTCTGAGTATCTAAACCTGGATTAATTACAATACCAGTATTTAATCCTGGATTAATCACAGTGTCAGTATTTAAACCTGGATTAATCACAGTCTGAGTATCTAAACCTGGATTAATTACAATACCAGTATTTAATCCTGGATTAATCACAGTCTGAGCATCTAAACCTGGATTAATCACAGTCTGAGTATCTAAACCTGGATTAATTACAATGTCAGTATTTAAACCTGGATTAATCACAGTCTGAGTATCTAAACCTGGATTAATTACAATGTCAGTATTTAAACCTGGATTAATCACAGTCTGAGCATCTAAACCTGGATTAATCACAGTCTCAGTATTTAAACATAGATTAATCACAGTCTGAGCATCTAAACCTGGATTAATCACAGTCTCAGTATTTAAACATAGATTAATCACAGTCTGAGTATCTAAACCTGGATTAATTACAATGTCAGTATTTAAACCTGGATTAATCACAGTCTGAGCATCTAAACCTGGATTAATCACAGTCTGAGCATCTAAACCTGGATTAATCACAGTCTGAGCATCTAAAACTGGATTAATCACAGTCTGAGTATCTAAACCTGGATTAATTACAGTGTCAGTATTTAAACCTGGATTAATCACAGTCTGAGCATCTAAACCTGGATTAATCACAGTCTGAGTATCTAAACCTGGATTAATTACAATGTCAGTATTTAAACCTGGATTAATCACAGTCTGAGTATCTAAACCTGGATTAATTACAATGTCAGTATTTAAACCTGGATTAATCACAGTCTGAGCATCGAAACCTGGATTAATCACAGTCTCAGTATTTAAACATAGATTAATCACAGTCTGAGCATCTAAACCTGGATTAATCACAGTCTGAGTATCTAAACCTGGATTAATCACAGTCTGAGCAACTAAACCTGGATTAATTATAGCCTGAGTATCTCAGCATGGATTAACAAAGCCCACAGCTATGTTTGTTAGGTTTCATGAAGCTGAAATTTAGCCAGATCGACTGCTTCTTGTTCTCCAGCTTCAAGAAAAAAATTGCTTGATCTTTAAGCCTTTTCTCCTTCATCTTCTCCTCATTAATCATTGGTCTCCAAATGTGTAGGCTCGTCTTTAAAACATGATTAACCAGTCGCCTTTTTCTCCTTACTCAAGCATCTTAAAAAAACAGGATACAGTAATACTTCAGAAGTTGTTGGGGGGCTCCTGGCTACTACAGAGCCCTAATCAGCCACTAATGTTGCTTAAGTTCATCCACATCACTCATCTGCTGTGATCCCTTCATTGCCGTCCTGGAGGTGCCCACATGTGATTTTAAACCCTGTTTGCCTACAGAGCCAAAAATGGACCTGTTCCTCACCACCTGATGGCAGTGACCCATCATCCCTCAAGATTCAGAAACAACAAGCATCCAAGACTCTTCTCTGCACTGGCTCCAAGGTGCTGAGGCAAACTTTCTCTACTGCCACTTTAACAATACATACATCCTACATCCAGCTGTTTTATTTAAATAGAAGCCAGGCCTCTGGATGAGAGCTTCTGCTGAATGCTGTAAATGAAAACGCAAATATTTGGATGGAGGTGCGGGAAGAGCAATAAGTGGGCATTTAAATCATCGCTGAAGGCAATGCGGCCCGAACTGCCCACATTACTGCCCAGTTTACAACTTCTAATCTCCTTTGCTGTTGTTGTTAAGCAGATCTTTCCTGTAAAAGCCTGCTTGTCTAGGCTTAATGACAATTTCCAGCAAAGACCATTAAACCGGTGCTTTCAGCGGAGCTTCGGCTTCCCTTGCCTTTCACATGAATAGCTCAACATACTTGACACGTTTAAACCATCTTGAATAAATCTGCCCACGCTTCAGCGCGAACATGGCCCTTCGGCCAAAGCTGAGTCTCTACTGAGAAAACGTCACATGTTATAAACCAGCTGCACGTGAGTCAGAACATTTTCATTTCCCACCCGTATTCCGCCCCCTTGCGCTTGGGTTGGCCGCCTTCTGGCTGGGAAAGGATAGTAGATCATACTCACACAACTGATAGGTGGACGATATGTGAGTATGAACTATTAGCCAATCCTAGCGCAGTTGGGCGTGGCTTGTTTGAATATGGGTGGAAATAAACACAAGCCTGGATTTGTCAGCGTGGAAGTGTGTGGCATCTCTTCGCTGTCCTCATACTGAGTAGCATCTGATGTTAAACAGGTCTGCCTGCTGGACGACCAAAGGAATAAACGCACTGCACGGCATTAATATGTGAAAATGTGGAAGGACGCGAAAGGGGAGTCTGTTGGAAAGCGCTGTGATTGGAACGCACGGGCTCAGCTGAGATCAGCACCCTGGACAGCGCATCTCCTCAACTTTCACTCCAAGCTGGAGCTGTTCTGCTCGACTCAGCATGGCTCTGGGTGAAGATGACGCGACGCTGAAAGCTTTGAAGACCACCCTGCGCTGCCAATAAGTCTGGATAGAGCCATGAACTTGTGGGAGACGCTGCTGGAGCTGATCATCGCCGCGATCGCCGTGGCGTCGCTGCTGTCCAACGTGCTGGTGCTGCTGTGCTTCGCTTCCAGCGCGGAGATCCGCGCGCAGGTGCCCGGTGTCTTCGTGCTCAATCTGTCCTTCTGCAACATCCTCGCGGCCACGGTAACCATGCCCTCCACCATGCTCGGGGTAGCACGTGGCGGGAAACCTTTCGGAGACTTGTACTGCTGGATCCTGAGCTTCGCGGACACCTTCTTGACCACCAACACCATGCTGAGCATGGCTGCCCTGAGCATCGACCGCTGGGTTGCTGTGGTCTTTCCCCTCACCTACTCCAGCAAAATGAGGTACACAAGAGCGTTTGCCATGCTGGGCTACACGTGGCTCCATTCCCTCGCCTTTGCCTTGACCCCAGTGCTCCTCTCCTGGGCTGATTACAGCCCCACTTACGCCTCTTGCACCATCGTGCGCCCGGACCACTCACACCCAGCACACATCCCCTTCACCGTGTTCACAGCGCTGCTTCACGGGGCGTCATTCGCGCTCTCTCTGACAGTGCTCTGCCTCGCCTACCTGAAAGTGCTTCAAGTGGCTCGTTTCCACTGCAAGAGGATTGATGTGGTAACGGTGCAGACCCTCTTACTGCTGGTCGACATTCATCCCAGGTAACTAAACGGGTTGTGCTTTTCAGAGGTGGACAATAACTACAGTAACTACTAAAGGTGCAAAGAAGGGTTAGTTTTTTTGGACCGATGCCACAGTAGAACCACTTTTGTTGCCCTTAAGAACATTTCTTTATATTACATATAATCTGTGTGTCACTTTTTCCAGCAATCTACTTTTCCTCACTTCCGTTTGATCCTTAAACTTTAGCTACTAATTTCCTTTTATGTGTGATTTCATTCTGTTCCATTTTGCTGCCATTTGGAGCTTTAGTGTTTTATTTCATATCAAAAGAATCCCAGAAAGAGAAGAACACAGTCGAGCAAACTTCAGCTCGTATTCTGGCAGCAGATGGAAAGAAGCTCCACTGGAGTTCTACGCTGCAAAAATGAAATTATAGCGAAATTATAATTGACATGGGTTGAGTTGTAAATAGCTTAAGTAGCCTGATTGAATTTGAGTTTGAATGGCCACGACTCCAGTTTTACTACACACTTCTATAAGACTTCTATAAGATGAACTCAGCCAATGCAGTTTGCATTGTAGTCAGTGTAGTTACTCGGTAATATGCCTCATTATGTAAAAAGCCTAGGATTAACTTATTAATGTATTACTCTTCAGTTATTTTTAATTCAATCAAACACGGTGACCGTCTTAGTATTACATAGACTTTGACATGTAAAAACAATGCAAGTCTTTTTTTATAGAACCATTATTAAAAGGTTCTTTACATAACTTCATACAAGATGCTCCAACTCATAGAGACGAACCATTTAACCATGCAAATAACCATTTATTCATTTCAGTTGTTCTTTCAATTGTTCTTGGTTTGGATGTATGGTTCCATTTTACATTATGTGGACTTTAACTCCTCAAAGTCCCAAGCTTACGTACTGAGGCTTATTATTAGTTAGCAACTACAAGGACTTGAGTGCAAACTTGCCTGCTTCCAGCGTGGGATGGAGGTTAGGGAACCAGCCCTGTGACCGGAAGGATACCAGTTCGATCCCCTTTGGCTGACAGTCCATGACTGAAGTGCCCTTGAGCAAGACACCTAACCCCCAATTGCTTCCCGGGCGCCATGGATAGGGCTGCCCACTGCTCCGGGCAAGTGTGCTCACTGTCCCCTAGTGTGTGCGTTCACTAGTGTGCATGTATGTGGGTGCTTCACTGCACAGATGGATTAAATGCAGAGGTCCAGACACAGTGACAATTCTATTATTTTCTAATTCTAAGCTATTCTTAGTTCATAGGAGTGGCCATTTAAGGATTAAATAGGTTCTTCATACTGGCACATTTCATTTGCAAAACTGGTAATTATCTCCAGTGATGCTACAGCCATCTGTGGCCAGGAGTCCATGAAATCAGTTGGCCTCACTCTCTGTGGGTGGGAAAGATGGCTCTTGTTTTCATCCATCACTCAGTGCACTGCTAGGTAGCAGGAAAGTCTGTTAACTGACATAACAGAAGAGTTGACAGTTAGCATTCTCCTCCAAGCTCCAAGTGTTTCGAAGTTCGATGACGTTTTGATAGCGGCAGTTCAAAAAGATGCAGTGATTGGCTTTACATGACTCAGAGGAAGCGGTTCACTCTTCCTAGAACTGGCAGTATCGTGTGTTTGGGGGGGGGGGGGGTGCTAGTGAGTGGGTGGAAGTGGAAATGACTAAATTGGGGAGAGAAATGGGGGAAAGGGCTTATTTAAAGAGCTTTAAATGGGAACCAAAAGGGGTTCTTTTATGGTACCACTCCAAAGAACCCATTTTATTTGTAAGAGTGTGGAGAGCTCAGCATTTGAAGAGTTTGTCTAATATTTTTTCTTACCTCTGGTTGTTTTTTTTGTTTTTTTTTGTATGGCTTTAGTCTACTCTACCCACCACGGCTTCCTTCATAACAAAGCATAACATGTTAGAGTAGCATTGTTAAGCTGGTGGGATACTGTGGATTACAGTATGAACTCTTTACTCTACAGTGTCAAAGAAAGGTGCTTACTGGAGCAGAAGAAAAGGAGGCAGAGAGCTACCAAGAAGATCTGTGTATTCATCGGCTCTTTCGTCCTGTGTTTCAGCCCTTACGTCATAACAAGGTACTAAATTGTCAAGCAGTAAGAGTACATTCCTAAAAGTTGCTATATAATATTATATATTTGGTATGAAAGTATTCTAAGTAGAATCATGGCTCTAAATAGAACCATTGCCTTTAATTAAAAAAAAAAAAAACCTTGAAAAAGTGTGTTGTGTTATACTGGATCCTGAATAAAACGGTTCAAAATGTCACATAACACGCTTAAACATCTGTAACCACAAGGTCACAGGATCCAATCCCCACATGGTGTACCAAAACAAGTAAGATTAAATAGCAGAGATCAGCAGGTTTATTATCCCTGCCCTTCCGCTGCGCTTTGTCATTGTACCCTTGAATAACACAGTAATCCCCAGATTGTAATGAAGTCTGATGAGGTTAATAAAGGCCTACAGTGCAAAGCAGAACCATCACTTTTATAATTTTTACGGGGTTCAGTAAAGCGTCAAGAAAAAGAGCATTAAATGAGCTACTTTCTAGAGCTTTTTAAAGTGTAGTTCATATGTTATAAAAACTGTAACCAGTTCAGCATCTTAGCATTTAATGCCTTTTGAATGCCATAAGACCCTATTACAAAAAACAATGCAGCCCCCAATAGCCAATTTCACTTCATGACAACATGAACGAGCATGCATGCTCTAATGTGCACACTACTGTTCAAAAGTTTGGAATTTCACAAGAATTACTTTTTACATGTAATAAAATCCAAAAGTAGATCTAAATATTATAAAGTACAGGAAAAGCTATTTTGTATGGTTTATTTAATATTGAACGTTTTTGGGAACACTAATGAATTAATGAAAGATATACTTTAGGGATCTGTTAAGTCTATTGTTTGCTAAGTTGCCTTTTGATTTAATTACCAATTTTAAAATACGAGGCCTTTTGGATGTTAATTTTACCATAAATGTATTCCTGATGTTATACAGTCTTTTACTATCTACAGCTAAATCATCATTCCAAATACATCATAACTTCATTTTTACTTAAAACGTGTGAAATTTTATTAGGGTCATATAAAGAGGCATTTAATATCTTCCTCAACAACAAAACTGGTTTTATATCATTGAAAACAGTGATTTTAAACCTAAAACTGCATTGTATATTTAAGCAGTTATCTCAAATCATCATGCAAAACTTTATTTTTTTACTTAGAAAAACAACAAAACAATTTATTTGAACAGGAGTGGCCAAACATTTGCATATGGCTGTATATAATGCACTATAAAATGCTAAGAAGCTGGCTGTAAATCCTTATAATGTACCTGCAGCTGATGCACACTTCTACTCTTTTGTTTTTCCATTATTGGCATAGCAATCTTTGGGTATACAGAAATGTAGTTACAGAAATCTTGTCTTAATCCAGAGTTCTGTAGCAGTGTTCCTACGCTTGCTGCCAAGACTGATGCATTTCTCTGATTGATAGATTCCGTTTGACAATAAGCTGAAGAATCAGATGCTTCAGGACCAGGAGTGTGTACAGTGTGGGACACAAGTGTTAACCCAAACGTTAAGAAGAGCCATTTTGTCTTTTCAACATAAAACAAACGATCTTGGGAGCCACAACATTTCATGCCTGTTTTTGTAAACATGTCTCAATTGAGTTCTAATGTAATACAGCTTAAAAATGTAATAGAACCAAAAACCTCTGCTTTAAGCCTTATCTCAGCTATAGCCTCTTTTCTCGCATCTCTGGCAGGACACTGTTCCTCAGAAGCAGAAGAGTTTCTTGTAAAACATTTCTCAACATTCGTTTGTTTACAAGGCTGAAGTCAGATTTTCATTTGCCGGCTTCTTGTTCGAATTTTCCCATTCCACCTTAAATGGTGCCTGAGGTGCCAGAAAGTAACTGTCGCACTATTTAAGATGGATCGGGAAAATTCGAATGAGAAGCTGGCAAGCGAGAAGCTGACGACGGCTCTGCGACTTTTACAGTTTCTTGTTGCAGAGTAAACGTATCTGGAAACCAGCTGCCTATAAATGCAAAGAAGTCCATTCATCTCTAAATGATCAATGTTCATCTTAAATCTTTATCTTTGCCTTTTTGTTAACTACTAGCTAGGTGAGATTGTGGTCACTGTTATGGTGACCAGCAGTCTGCACACCAACCTTCAGAGTTAAAGAGTGAAATAGCAGTTATACTTTAACTCCAACATTTAAGACAGTTTATTATTAAAGTAGTTTGAAGATCAGCATTATCAGCTTAATTTAACTGAAAATAAGGATTACGATAAAAAATCTAGCTCTACAGTATCGGTATACCAGCATGTCTCTAACATGAGCTTCAGCTGTGTAACAGCCAATCCTCAGCTGAGTAAACAGACAGAATCTTACAGCTATGCATCGCACATTGCACACTGTCGGTTCTTCCATTAACTTAAATGTAAAAAACTGTGGACACTAAAACGCAAGTAATTTCACCAACTATATATATATATATCAAAACTTCCCAGTCTCATGGCGTGGTGGGTAGCGCTGTCGCCTCACAGCAAGGAGGGCCTGGGTTTGATTCCCCGGCCGGGTGACCAGGGTCCTCTCTGTGTGGAGTTTGCATGTTCTCCCCGTGTCTGCGTGGGCTGAAACAATCAACCATAACAGTGATCCAGTAGTCTACTGGTTATGTTGGCAATTAATTGATTATTAATCTACTACAAACTAACATTCTGGCACGATTGGCCCCTCCCAGTCCTGTCCATGTGCTTTTGTTTTGGTTTTTGGTCTGGCCCCTTGTTTTGTGACTCCGCCCCTGATTGTTCCCACCTGTTTTCCACCTGTGTCCGGTTATCCCTCGTTATCCCTGTTTGTATTTTCCTGAATTTCTTTTTGTTCTTTGTTTGATGTTTGTTGGATGTACTGTTTGGTTGTTCTGTTTGAGTGTGCTGGTTGTTTCATGTTTATGTTTGGAGTTCTGTGATTATTTTTGTCATGTCTGTCCCTCCGGCTCTTCATGTCGGCTGTAAGAACCAGGACCGTTTTGACCATGACCCTGGATTTGCCCATAATAAAAGTCGCTTATCTCAGCACGTGCGTCCGCCTCATCACTCCCCACCGTTACACATTCAAACTATGCATAGGCCAAAGAGAAAAAATGTTTTTATCTTATAATGGAAGTTATATATATATAACATTGTTTCCATGTCTTTTTTTGTCCCTTTTATCATAACATTTTGACACAAGGCAAAAAACAGTAAATGTGTATCAGGCTCTCAGAGACCTGTAGATTTTATGCATTCTCATCATGCAAATTGCAATGTAATCCCTGCAGCAAGAAAGTACAGTCTAGCCAGTCTTTTTATATCAATTATGACAGCAATATTAATAAAGCATCCAAAGAGCTTCTGCAATAATAAGCAAACCTCCTTCTCTCTAGACTGACAGAACTGGTTCCATCGGTGAGGATCAATCGCCACTGGGGGACTGTCAGCAAGTGCCTGGTGTACAGCAAAGCTGCGATGGACCCTTTTGTATATTCCTTGCTACGGCAGCAGTACAGAAAGGCACTCATTGGCATGACCAACAGGATTCTGGGCCGCAATGCGTACTCCTCCTCTGGCCACAGCAGCTCCTCAGACACAGACAATGAATGCAACCTGCAGCATGTTGGCTAAATGCTGAAGGCTAGAGAGAAAAGAAAAGAGGACGCTGACACGTTCAACCCTTCAACCTTCAAGCAATTTCCTCAGGAGCCCACAAGAGTGGACAACAGACAATTAGTTGAGCGTTTACATTGCATATCTCAACAAAGAGGTATGCAAATAAGAAACAGACTGTATATGACATGTTTTCTTTTAATGCCTACCCTACTCATGGTTGACATCATGCCTCCAAAGGATGGTGGACAGTTTAACAGTCAGTCAACAATCCAGCATCCTGTCATTTGTATAAATTAAAATGAACAAGGCGTTCATTCACCAGTGGCTGCGATTAACAGAGTGCGCTTATCTTTCCTAAACTGCACAAATGCACAGACATATGGCTGTAAATCAAACCCTCATGAATCCACACAGACAGATTCTATGCTATTATTATTGTTTTCTTTTTTCAAACAAATGGATAAAAGAGAAAAGAAAAATCCAAACCTCAAAGCACCTGGTTATCAAGGTCTTCAAATCCCACGTTGCTTTCAAACACCTGAAAAAGCTCAGTCCCGTAGGTGGTCCAACTAGGGCTGGATTATAGGGTTAGTACAGAGCTCTGCTGACAGTGCGCCCTTTTTTTTGGGTTTTCTGGTGGATTATTTGCCCATCATGGCTCAGCTCAGTTCAGCAGCTAAAGGCATGACTGTTAGCTCAGGGTTGAGTGCTCCTCCACCTCAGATGCAAGCATGCTGCCGTGTGGAACTAGCTGAAGTTCCTAAGTGACGTAGAGAATGTGCTGCACAACAAAACACTGCCATGTATTTTTATGCCTGTATATATTGGTACAAATAAAGTAAAAGTCTCAGTAAAGTTAATTATCATACATTGCCAAAATAGTTCAGTCAAATGACCTCTGAAATGATAACGGTGGCTCGTTTGAGAAACCAAACCTGTCTTGAAGTTACTAGTATGGCTTGAAAACTACTGATGACAGATGAAGGCAGACCTACAACATGACAGATTTTCTATGTGTCAATACTGTAAATACCTTAAAGCATTCCTGTTTGCCCATCTACCTGCTAATGGAGGGTCGATTTTGTATTTTTGTAAGAGCCCACAGTTACATTAATGTGGTTTATGCATGACATTGAGGAACAGAATGTAATTAGTAAAAGATTTGAATTTTTCCCTAATGTTTGTTTCTTTGATTAAATAAAATACTTAAAAATACTTTAAAAAATACTTGTGGATCTTCAGGTTCAGTCAATTAAGTGGTTACTAGGGTTAAACCTGCTATTAATATTAGTAGTATAATAACTCTGTAGGTAGTTTGACCAGAGGAGGATGGGTCCCCCCTGGTGAGCCTGGTTCCTCCCAAGGTTTCTTCCTCAGTTCTGAGGGAGGTTCTCCTTGCCACTGTTGCCTCTGGCTTGCCCACCAGGGGGTTTCTGTACATTCTTACACTCCTGTTTTATACTTTGTCTTTTCCAAAATTCTGTAAAGCTGCTTTGTCACAACATCCGTTGTAAAAAGCGCTACAAATAAATTTGATTTGATTTGATTTAAACATGCAAATCTAATTTAAATGTATTTTCCTCCTTCTCAGATGAGCTCTTTAGAGTTTGTTTAGAGTTTTAGAGAGTATAGTGTGTTTGTAGTATGTTATAGTTATAGTATGATGTTGTAGTGATTGGACAGGTAAGAAAGTGAATATGAAGTCCTGAGGAATCTAAACGTGGGCCCTGCCTTTGATGAAGCAAACGCAATCGTCACAAAACTACACTGGTTCTAAATGAAATTAAACTCAAATAGCTCAGAATAAGATACATCACAGACATCTGGGCTGCCCAAGTCCAGTCGAAAGGTTTAGACTATGGGCCTTTGGTATATTTGGCCTCTTGCCTGGTGAGCAGCAGAATGAAAAACCTCCAAGTATTTTCTGGTTCCTTCCCCAGCTGGAAAGAGAGATGGGTCTATTAATAGTTTTTAATAACAGCAACCCTTTGTATGTTCAGATGAGGGTAGTATGTTTCATTCACTCAGTTTAATGAGGAGTTCTTTAGTGAAGAAAATGGTTCTATAAAAAAACAAACATTCAAAGAACCCTTTGCATACTCTTTACATTGTGAAGGTGTTCTTCAGATTGATGGAGAATGCACTATTTTTGGAAAGGGTTGTATATAGCACCAAAAATCAATATAGCTACTGTTACGATACGAGCTTGTAACAATAGAAGAACACTTTTTGGTGCTAGAACCTCTGAAGAACTCTTTCATGGTACAAAGAACCTTTTAAACATGCAGAGGGTTCTTTGGGAGTTTGATTTTTTTATAGCACCATTTTCTTTACGAAAGAACCCTTGAAGAACCATCTTCTTTAACAGAGCACTTTGATGAATATGTATTTTCTGATTAATTTCATGTTATATTCATTTACTCCTCACACTCTTGGCTTTGGAGCTTTTTATTTTACCCTAAAAGGATTCTAAGAAGAGAAGAATAGGGCCTAACAAGCTTCAGTTCCTATCAGATGAACTAGACTTATATGCTGGAGGCACTAGGGAAGGCTACTTGAGGCGTTTTTGGATCTATTCAGTGTTTTTGAAATCTAATTTTAATGAACTGAGTCATTATATCATGGAAAAACCAACACCTCAGCTGTCAGACCTGAGAGGAAACAACAGAAGCAAAGTATTTTGGAACACACTGAGGTTTAGTTGGACTGTACTGAGGTTTCCAGCTTCACTTTGACTTTAAACTTGAAAGAAGTAGCATTACTGAGTCAGGAGGAAAAATAATGGTGTGTGTGTGTGTGTGTGTGTGTGTGTGTGTGTGTGTGCTGCTGTCAGTCACCCCTGAAATTAAATTTAGGTCTCAAATGCAAAATCATCATTACACTGACGAAGCTATGATGACAATATTAGATTTACATCCTCAGAAGACACATCCTTTACCAAGTTCTGCCTGAGTTGTCTTTGAGTACTCTTTTAACACACAGTCGCCAGTTCCATCTGCTCAAGAACAGGATGGAAACAACTGGAAGATCCCTCAAGTTATTACACGGAATGGCTGTTACACTGCCTGATACATGATAGTTGTCAGAAGGTTTTGGCCTAACATGTTTTAATATATGTTTAAATCATTTAAATTCAGGGTGGACAGGTAAAAGCACGGCAATGAGCCAAAACGCTGCCAGCAAAGAAAGCTTTTTTTTAGAATCATCAGCATTACAAAGAAAATACACTAGGTAGGCTGGCTAGTAAATAAAGTGTCTATATGTGTGTTGTAGTCATGGCGACCCCTGGTTCCTATCGCCACCACTGGGAACCAGCCCTGTGGCCGGAAGGTCGCCGGTTCGATCCCCTTGTCTGACAGTCCATGACTGAAGTGCCCTTGAGCAAGGCACCTAACCTCTAGTTGCTCCCCGAGCGCCGTGGTTAGGGCTGCCCACTACTCTGGGCAAGTGTGCTTACTGCCCCCTAGTGTGCGTGTTCACTAGTGTGCATGTATGTGGGCGTTTCACTGCACGGATGGGTTAAATGCTGCGGTCTAAGCACAGTGACCAATGGTTGTAAATTCTATTTCACTTGAGTCAGTAAATTCCTCTACATTTTACATCACACCACTCTGAGTTACTGTTCACATTTCATCCACTGCATCACACAGAACTTCTGAAAAATTTGGTGGAATTCCCCTTCAGTGGATGTGCTTCTTCTCACAGCACTATTATTTTTCTCTGAGAACTTCTTTCATACTTTTTGGAAAATGTTGCCCCCCCCACCCAATAAATAAATAAATAAATAAATAAACACCAAACGTTTAAGAAAGCACGATTTATGTTTTTCTTGGATACCGTTTTCTGCATATCCACAGGGCTTCAGGGTTTAAGGGCTTTCCTTTCTGAGAGATGTTACTGTAGTAGGATGTGGTTTGAGGCTAGGCCTGCTCTACCCACCTCCACAGTCCAGAGCCATTAACTGAGCTCTCCTCACTCTCAGCGCTCCAGAGAAGGTGGAGTCTGAAAGCTGAAAGCCTCACGCAGGAGAAGCTCCAGGCTGTAATTTGTAATTTGACCGTCCGGGCAGCTTGAGCAGGGACTTTAGCACAACCAGCCAGTCACAGTCCGGCGACTTTAGCAGCAGACGATCAAATTACAGCCTGGACTCTCCTGCGCTGGGCTCCGAGCAGACCGCTCGTCCTCAAGCCGTCAGCGTGCCACATCACTCGGCTCCACAATGCTCGGCGCCGCGGTGCTGCTCAGCCTCCTGGTCGCGTGTTCCAGCGCCCCTCCGCCGTGCGAACCGGGACAGGGAAGTTTTGGTAATGTGGAAACACGGTTTCTTCTTTCACCGGTAGCGGGAAACAGCAAAACCAGTAACTCTGGACGAACTTTGTGTTCATTTGTGTCCAAAGTTCATTCAACTCTACAGATGTTCACTAATAACTGATTTTGCTGGGGGGCTGATGTAGACCATTTGAGGGCCGTCAGTTCTCTTAGGCATCGTACTGTTTTAATCACTGAAACGGTCAGTTTTCCCTTTATTTTGGCGTAATTGACTAAAAAGCGGAGTGAAATTGAGCTGTGTTCAGCACGAAGTTGAGGAAACAGCTGTAAACTGTTGTAAGCTGTTCAGTCGCCTTCTGCCTGAATCTTCTGCCTTTCCTTACTTCACTTTTGTGTTTCATCGTTTTGCAGGAAGATGCACGGAAACAGCCGGAGAGAGACGTAAGTAATTGACTTTGCTCAGTGTTAAAGTCTTAAATCCTATAGTAAGTGGTGGCACAGTTCTCTCCAGAGCTTTAAAAGACTAGGAACCCCCATCTGATGATGCGGTGCAAGGAACTTTAGAACAACTGCAAAAGTTTTAGGGAGATTTGTAGTCAGGCTTTTTTTTTGCTTGCTAATGTGGTAGGGCACCAGACAGCCAAGCCAAAGATCACATTTGAATTGATTCATTTATTAGCCTTCACATCTGTAGATACACCAGCAGTCAGGATTTCTTAATACAGTCAGGGTGTTCCCCGTGGCTGTATGCCATATTTGTTTCATGCTTGCTGGGAATTGTGGTGTGAGAACACCAACGGATGAGGGAGAACACAAAAAAACAGGCATGGGGTTGAGGGATGCAGTGCTGCACTACAATGTCCCAAATACCACTACAAATAACATTAAATGCCAGGTTTATTGGGATACCCCCTTTGAATTACTGCACCTACATTTGTGGTAGGCTTTCAGTCAGTAGGCTTTCAGGCTGCGTTCAGTCATTAAGCCTCAGTCAGAGTTTAGAATGAGTTAAAAGTGGAGGTCGGGGCTTTTTGCCTGGAAGCCATGGGGCATGAAAAAAATCACAGAATGTGATGTGACATGTCTAGAGAGAGAGAGAGAGAGAGAGAGAGAGAGAGAGAGAGAGAGGCAGACAGAGAGACATGGATCGTGGGCCTAAGGGTGACTTGTGAAAGGCAGATAATGATAAGAGCTTTAAAGGATACATTCCACTTTAAATTCATCGTCTCTGTCTTAAAAATTCACTATAAAAGACTTTTTCAAATCCTCACATTCCACCAATAAATACGCCGGCAGTGTTGCGTTTATGGTATTTCTTCACTTAAAAGAGGAAAACCACAAAAATAGACATTTCCAAAAGCATGATGCATGATGCAGTGCATTCCACAGTGAGTGAAATTCAGGCACCATTTCAACCCCAGACCTTGGCAGTGAAGCAGCGAAGAATGCGTAGGAAGCAGTTCCTTTAAATCAGTGGTAACCTGCCCCGGACCGCTGGTTGGGTATCCACCTACCAGTTCCAAACACAGTCTGCCACACCCAGTACAGCTTTTTAAATTCTTCAGAAGTCTTTGATTGGCTGGATCAGTTGCCTTATTATTAAGGGCGAATGCAGGGGGTGGGACGAGTATGGAAGATGCAGGCTGAAGTTAAACTGCAGGAAAGTGAATCTCCAGGAGGAGAGTTGGGAACCAGTGCTTTAAAATATTTTAAACAAGCCTGACAAAGCAGTTTGAGGTTGTCTTTAAGGCTATCAGACCAACAAAGGAAACGCACTAAATGTTTATAATATTTACAAACATTGTTCTCTAGTCTTGAAGACAACCTCACGCTGCTTTGTCATACTTTCCTACAGTTTTTAAAATGAGTTAAAGGAACTGCTTCCCACACATTCTTTACTCCACATACCATCCATAGTGGTTGGAGTTTTCTTCTCCACACATTTCCCAGTGTGTCCACAAGTGGACAGACGGGACAAACACTTCAAGAACAGCTGCTAAACATCTGTGTATGACATACATGCATGTAAGCAATTCTATTGAGTGCCAGTGTAGTAATACAGAAAAGCCACTATCTATGTAATTAAATATGGGACAGTTCTTAGACCAGCTTCGAAGAGTGTATATTGAGTGACACTCACCTATTTTCAATCACCATCCTAATAACAGTTTACATAAGTCATTCGGAATGAATTTTATGCCATGTCTCCTGTCCTCAGCGCAGTGTACAGAAATGGTGCTGGGCTACTGTCAGGACGTCCCGTACAACACGGTCATGTTTCCCAACATCGTGGGCCATCAGACACGGCTGGAGACGGAGATAAGTGCTGAGTATCTGCTGCTGAGCGTGCTACATGGCCTCTTGAACGGCGAGTGCTCTCCAGACCTGCGGCTCCTAGGTTGCTCCATCCTGGCACCCCGTTGCCAGGACAGCACACTGCTGAAGCCGTGCCGCAGCTCATGTGAGATAGTCAGGAAGAGCTGTGCTCATGCCTTTGAGGCCATCCAGATGGCCTGGCCATACTTCCTAGACTGTGATCGTTTCTTTGTCGGAGATGAGGAGGGCTGCTATGATCCGCTGTCTGCCCTGAGAGGTATGGCAGAAACAGAAACACTTTTTTGTTTATGCCATATGTGTGGATAATGTATGCTAAAGAGACTATACTGTGGTTTTAACCATTGCATCTGTTGTAATTAGGCCTGTCACAAATATTGCACATTACATGTTTTTGCATATATGCTGGAAGAGTGATTCTAGACTTGAAAAGTTGAGTGTTGGCTGCTATGAAAACATATCTAAGGAGTAAGTTGGCTAATCTGCCAGTTTGGGGTATAGGCTTATACTTTAATATGACCAAAAAAAGACCTATTAAATCATTAATCACAATTATACATCAGCTAAAGGTGACAGTAGTTTGTAAATTGAGCGTTTCTAGTTTAATGACTAGATAAACTCCCTTCTGGTCTTGTTGGGAGAAACTTTTGATAAACTACAAGTACTCTAGATTTTTTGAGGGCAAACTGTTTGTTAGTAGGGCACAGGAGTCAGACGGCTGCGGATAAGAAGACAAACGAGGTTTAGTAGAGGAGAACGAGTATCAGGGTCAAAAACAGGCGAGGGTCAAATACCAAAAAGCACAGGCAACCAAAATCCAAGGGGAAGACAAAACCGCGGTCGATAAACAATCCAATAAGGTCCGAGTTCAAATACACAAAACCAGCTGGTGAAGGTACAAAAAGGGGGAGATCAAAAGGCAAAGTCGAAATAACAAAGACGCGGTCATAACACAGAATTCAGAGTCACACAGTAACCGCTCGGTGTGCCCAGGGAGCAACAACACTTCACACTGAATCTAGCTGAAGCCCGGGCTTATATACTCACTAACTTGGTCATCATGCACAGGTGTGTTGGTTTAATAATCAGGAGCCTGTGAATGCTGGTAGTGACGCAGGTGATTGTCCAGAGTCATGTGATCTCCTGAAGCATTGTGGGAAATTGAGTCCGATTCAGTCCGAGGCATGACACTGTTAGGTTTGTTTTTTTCCCTGTAAGCTGGTGGACACAGAAGGAAAGCAGATACCTAACATTACTGCTAGGAAGCTGAATATCTTATTGCAGCCGTATAGCTGTAGTGAATCTTCGTAGTAAGTCTTCAAATCGTCATTACAGTGGAGAGAATTGATCACTCAAGTGATAGAAATGACTCAGATGAGGAGGACAAGCTCTATCCAGATACCTCATCTCAGCTGGCTTCTTTTTCGTAGACTGAAAGGGTAAAAAACTTGTCTTGTGCTTAATAAAAATAGGATTGCTGCCTTCTTTACTATTAGTTACAGCAGAGTTACATTGGCTGTTTTTAATAGACTGGAGGTCAGTCACTGGGACTGGATGGACCACGGGGAATCCCAATGGGTGTATGATGCGTTTTGCGTAATGCATGCTGGGTATTGTAGTGAGAGTACATTGAAGAATAAAAATGCAGTATAAAACGCAATAAAAAATGATGTCAAATTGATGAGACTGAGGCATTAAATGCTGTAACAGATTCCAACACAACAAATGACATATAAAACCTTAGGTTTAGGCTAGAATGCCACTTTAACTTTTGAAGGAAAGAATATTTACTGAGAAATGATTGGGCAAAAGTTCATGCATGTGCGCTGTGCAAAAAGGTGTAGATCTACGTTTACGGAAAACATGTGCCATGAAGATTTGACATGAATGTAACCCCAGTCAGAAGCTGCTGTCCCAGGCTTTGATCATAGTAGAGTCTGATCAATAAATGTTGCTATACTGTAATGGATGCAGTTTAATAGCATTGTAGTTGCTCTGTGAGAATCTTGGTGCTTCATACTGTTTACAGTAGCAGTCAATTTTGTCCTTTATGTCCTTACTTGCATGGATCATCAGATCAACCTAAAAAACTACTTCATATAGTAACAAGCAGTTAAACTAGTTTTATTTAACTAAAAAAATACATTAATCGAATAAATCATTTATTTAAAGTATTAATTTAGGTTATATAAAACTAGTTATGTGCTACCGCATGATCTGATGAGCAGTTTTTGTACAGTGTAAATTCTCTGTCATTAACTTGATCTGTTCTCCCAGCCAGACAAGATGTCACCTTCTCCAGCCTCTCAGATGGTGGTCATGCCACCATTCTCCAGTTCACCTACCACTCTAATGCGCAGATGTTCAACATCCTGAAAAAGACAGCAGCCAAGTGTCCCCACATCGCCCAAACGTACAGCATTGGCCGCAGTGTGGAGGGCAAGGACCTGCTGGTCATTGAGTTCTCTGATAACCCTGGACAACATGAGCTGTGTGAGCACAATCAACATGTATATTTATGTAAACTCTAGAGCAGCGAGTGTTGAATCTCTACTGTACAGATGTTTGGAGGTGTTTGAGGCACAATTTAATCATTCATCTTTTTTGTGATTTACTTCTTATTGCAGTTTTCATCATGGTTTACAACAAGGGTGGGCAGAGGCAAGGGGGATGGGAAGGCAGGACGGTGTCATATATTTTAGGAATACACACAAATCAAAAATAAAGCAAAGAAAATATAGAAACAAATATATGATACACAACTAAACAACATCACATAATATAATTGAAAACGTAAGCTCTAATATAAATTCTCCCAGTTTCTTATTGTTTTCTGTTTTGCCTTTTTAAGCTTAGCTGATATTCCAGAAGATATTCCATCCGAACTATATTCTGAAACTGGATATCCAGAATTTCATAGCTGAAAGCTGAGGGGCAATCCAAAGTTGAAAGACAGTGTACTTTGTTTAATTATTCATCCTAAGGCTTATTATCCAAAGACTACTATGAACTCTTCAGTAAGTACTCTGAAACTAAAATCTAAAATACGTAGTTACAAGAGTGAGGAATGAGTCTAAATGGGTCCATAGAGTTTAAGGAATTAAGCGGTGAAGTAAATTAGTTTTAATGAGCGTCAGTATAACAATTTATTAACAGAAAATCCTTTAACGCCACAGCCCTTTTGTCAGGTGAGACTAGGAGATGTTCCTGGCCCTTAGCTCTGCATCCGCTTGATCGTGACTGCCCTCTGGTGTACTCAAAGGCAGAGCGCCACAGTATTTTTTCTCTTTGTGTTGTTGATTTCGTGCCTGCCTGTAGGTCTTCCTCTTGTGTTTCATCTCACCACTGCTTTCTCGGACTCAGCCTGTACTCACCCTTTTTTTGCCCCTTTCCTCCATGTCTGCGCTGCCCTCTAGTGGAACCGGAGATCAAGTTGATTGGGAACATGCATGGAAATGAAGTGCTGGGCCGGCAGCTGCTGATCTACCTGGCTCAATACCTCTGCTCCGAGTACGTGTTGGGGAACGAGCGCATCCAGACTCTCATCAACAACACACGCATCCACCTGCTGCCCTCCATGAACCCAGATGGCTACGAGCTCGCCGCCTCTGAGGTAGCTGACAGCCAAGACCCTGAAAACACCAACCAGGAAGTAAATATCCCGTTTTCTGGGCCACTAGTCCGCCCGTGTCCGTCTGCCCGTCGTTCTGTCGGCCGACTGACCGCGCTCTCCAACTCCCTGCACCAGAACGAGTCCTCAGAGCAGATATAGTAGCCACTTAGTAACTGCAGTACATTTCAACATTTCAGTCCTTGCTGTTTCTGCTATAGCTTAATGATTGTAGCCAGCCACAATGGTTAGCAGGCAACCTTGCGAGCTATTCCAGGTGGACCACTGGGAAAGGGAGTCTTTAACAAACTAATGTAAATTTCTATAGCCATTTCTACTGTATCTTCATCATTGTATAACCCTTGGTAGTGTCCTCACTTCATCTTGATTCACCGTTACTGAAATGATCAGCACGGATGGTGAAGTTCAAAGAGTGCAAAAAACATGTATTCTACTGTATAATCTGACAGCTCTGTAGCAGCATGTTAAGTATTGTCACTAATTCCAAAAAACCTTACAGTGCTTACTGTAAAGTTGTGCATGGAGGGGCCAGCTTTGGGGAAGTAACTTAAGTTAAGTTAAGTCCACTCAAACAACCACTACCTGTTTTTGAGTAGCTTTCCCAGTGCTGGTGTGGACATATCCTTCCTTTAAGCCTGTATAGTCGCTTCAGAAACTTTGTACTGTTAATAAATCAGTAGTTAATGTGGGAACTTAGCGAATAGAATTAACAACAGCACTGTGGAAAAAAAAACCTTAGTGAATCAGCATCCCACAACCAACAGCAGAAAGTGCTGAAGAAAGTCCCACTAAACTCACTAATGAGCTAACACAGTTGAAGCATATGAACTGTGAAAAAAAGCTGTTGGAATGAATGCACAGTTTTGCAGGAATGGCACGCAGGTGAAGGTGTAAGTGACAGCACATGGCAGTGTTACTGGGCTGTCCTTAAGTCCACCTCGCTTCAGCTTTTTTAACAGTGAGCAGTGATTTTCACCACAATGTTGGCCGATGAACTGTAACATGCATGATATGCAGTATCATTTGCATATCATTCTGCAAGATATGTAAATATTCAGGGCATCCAAGCAAACATATGCAGAAAAATAGCATACATATATATAATTGCAATTTTAACCTAACTGGGTGTATAAAGGATATTGTTGCATGTGCAATTACAATAATTTGACATTGGCAGGTACACTTTGAAAGGAGAGGGCTAAACCGTGTTGATCTGTTCTGGCCAAGATTTTCTCTTTTTTTTACCATTACCATCTTCTGTCTTCACTTCTCAAAGCTTATCTGCTTGATCAGCATGCTTTCCCATACTCATTTCACTCACTCACACACTACGAATAACGCACAGTCTGCTGGGCTCTGTTATGTCTTGCATACTAAGCAATTGTTGTGTCACATGAGGGATTAGTTACACAGTTACAGAGCATGAAATATCACTTGGTCACACTAATAGAAGCATCACGTCTACTGACAATGCACGGGCCAGGTGTGTCGACAGAATTATTTGAAAGCTGAATATACATGTTCAGTTATACTATTTGGATATATAATGAACTACCTGCATTAGGCACCAGCTGACAAGTCGGTAAATATATGATAAATCAAGATGAAGGTAAGTATTTATGAACATTATCACAAAAAGCCTTTTGAGCGTTAAATATTCAGCGCATTTAGAGTGCAATTTGTGCAGTGGTTCACTATGAAATCATTATGAAGTGTTGTATTAACCTTGTTCTGGTGGGCTGGGTCTGGAACATTTAGGGCCATATCTATAATGGCTGGACCAGTGGCAGAGCCAATGCCCAGAACATTGACCTGAACCGTAACTTCCCTGACCTGACCTCCATCTACTACAACCGACGGCGCTTCAGACACTTCCGCAGTGACCACATCCCCATCCCTGACTCCTACTGGGTAAATAAGGTGAGTTTGTTTAGATGACGACTGTTCTAAGAATACATGAAGAACTTTGTCATCCCATCATTATTCCATCATTTCTCCAGGGCCTTGGTTCAACATACTAGACAGGGCCAGCGTTTAGTGGACTATGGGACAAGTGACCATGACTATACACACGGCAGTTAAACAAAATCTGTACAGTGTATGTGTAAATATGCAACAGTTTAAAACTAGGTGTAAGGCCCAGTAATAAATCCTCCATATGGACAAAAGTATGTGGACGCATAACCATCACATCTATATGAGTTTGTTGAACATGCCGTTCCAAACCAGGGGGATTAATATGGAGATTTTGGGGTGTGTCTGTGGGAATTTGTGCCCATTCAGTCAAAAGGGCATTTGTGAGGTCAGGCACTGATGTTAGATGAGAAGGCCTGGCTTAGAATTGATGTTCCAGTTAATCCAAAAACGTGTTTAGTGGGGTTGAGGTCAGGGATCTGTGCAGACCACTGGATTTCCTCAAGCTGTGTCTTTGTTGACCTTGCTTTGTGGGCAGAGACACAGTCATGGACACATGACACAGGCAGGAACAAGGAAGGAGCTTCCTCAAACTGTTGGAGACATATATTTGTCTAAAATGTCTTTGTATGCTGTAGCATTAACATTACCCTTCACTTAAACTAAGGGGCCTAGCCCATTTCATGAAGCTGCTGATGTTATATGTTATATGTTACCTGTTATATGTTGCAACATAACTCAGCTCTGTAAGTTTGCATGGTAGTTGCTGCTTCGTGGCTGCACTGTTGTTTCTCATAGATGCTGCCATTTCACAGTAGTAGCAGTTACAGTTGGGCAGATCTAGCAGGGCAAAAAGCGGCTTTGAAAATGGATGGATGGATGGATGGACTTGTGACACAGGTGTAATCCTATGACAGTGCCACGTTTAAAGCCACTGAGCTCTTTAGTATGACCTGTTCTCCTGCCAAAGTTTATGAAGATTACCTGGCTATGTTTAATTTTATAGATCTCTTTTCTATGGGCGTGGTTGAAAGTAGGATGGGTGTCCACATACTTTTTGCAATAGTGTATAAAACAGTGTATAAGAGTGTCAGAACGCATAGCTTTGTTTTTCTTTGCTCCAACACGCCTGCTTTTAGTAATGGTAATTTGTAGATCTTGATAATTTTCTCATTTATTAAGGGCACAACAACACTGACTTGCGCTGTGACCCTCAGGACTGACTAGAAGATGCTGGCTCACAAAGGGGTTTCTTTCTCTTCTAGGTGGCTCCAGAAACATATGCTGTTATGAAATGGATCAGGACCATTCCGTTTGTGATCTCGGCCAGTCTACACGGAGGAGAGCTGGTCATCTCATACCCCTTTGACTTCTCCAGGCACCCCGAGGAGGAGAAGATGTTTTCTCCTACGCCTGATGAACAGGTCTGAATTCTAGGAGATAAGAGTATAAACCCAATTCCGAAAAGATTGGGGCAGTAGGTAAAGTGCAAATGAAAACAAAAAGCAATGATTTATAAATCTACTATTTAATGCACTTATTCTGAAGTTGATGCCTGCAACATGTTCCAAAATGTTGGGACAGGGACAATTTAAGACTAAGAAAAAAAAAAACATGAAACAGGTTATGCTATTATGCTTGGATATACAAGAGAGCATCCAGGAAATACCTATCACTTTATGACCAGACATGGATCGGGGCTGGATCTTACCTTGCTCTGGCACATCCGATTGAACTTGTATGTAAATTAGCATTAATCAGGTGGGCTGGAGCAAGAAAACATCTAAACAAAGCAAGACTCTCCAGGGCTGGAAGTGAATAACACTGGATGAAGTGAATGATAATTTAGACATATTTTCATAGTATCGTTTTGTTTTTATTTCAAACAATTTTTTTTATTTATTTGTCTTTATTTCCTGAAAGAGGGCATCGAAAAAATATAATTTGATTTTATAATTGGAATAAATACAGTCTTATATTTTCGTTGGGAGTGACCAGGCTGGACAAGATTAGAAATGAGCAGATCAGAGGGACAGTGAAGGTGGAGCAGTTTGGAGATAAAGCCAGAGAGGCCAGGTTGAGATGGTTTGGACATGTGTTGAGGAGGAATAGTGGATATATTGGGCAAAGAATGTTGGAGATGGAGCTGCCGGGTAGAAGGAGAAGAGGTAGACCTCAGAGAAGGTTTATGGATGTAGTGAAGGTGGACATGGAGATGGTTGGTGTAAAAGTAGAGGAGGCAGTGGATAGGGCAAGATGGAGGCAGATGATCCGCTGTGGCGACCCCTAAAGGGAGCAGCCGAAAGAAGAAGAGAAGAGGAATAAATACAGTCTTATACACTTTAAAGTGTATATATAAATATAGTCTTACACTATAAAGAAATAAAGTCAGATATAAAGTGAACACATCCTCTAGAAATATGAAACTGAAATATGACACTGCGATTTTTAGCACACAGTTTCACAGTGTAACATAATATAAAAAACACATGTAACATGTGCCATAACTTTTGCACAGGCCACAATTTGTTTGATTTTTTTCCCCAAATTGTTTTGGTTTCACGTAAAGCAATCAGTTCTGTAGAGTGTGTTCTCTGTAGAAGATGTTTTAGTGTTTTTTCCATTTAGAAAATCAGCAAAACATGTCATTTGACCAGGAGGAGCCAAACTTTGCATAACACTGTATAAACAATGACTCCCAGAGAAAAAAAGGATCACAGGCACTCTGTCTTTGAAGAAGTATAAAAATCCTTTAATAACACGTGGCGATGCTTTAAAAAAAACTTGCAGCCAGATTGCAACCTGCTGAGACCTTCATCAGGACACAAAAAGCTTGATGTGTTGGTGTCCTGTTGAAGGCCTGAAGAGGTTGGCGAGTTTTTAAAAACATTGCCATGTGTTATTAAAGGCTTTGTATACATCTTCAAAGATGGAGTGCCCTGTGATCCTCTTTCCTGTGGGAGCCATTGTTTATATTTTTAGGGATGTACCTGGATTACTATATTCATACATCTGCCAGTGTAAAAGCATTACTGTGATACATTGTATCTTTTATTTTTCACTGCAGCTCTTCTTCCTTTTTGTTGATATATCTAGTTATCCCACATTTCACAGGCTACATCTCACAGCAGGCCTAATTATGCTTTAAATAGTACAGTTTGGGAGTCAAACTCACAACCTCCCAACAGCTGTGCCGTTCGGAAGCCTTTTTAAACACACGGCTTAAAAAGTGTTTCGGACACACTGATGATCCACACAGTGCTCAGAAAAGCTTAATGTGATACAAATTTTCATGATAATGTGATATCACAGCAGCCTCTCCTCGTCTTTGTGTAGATTTTTAAGCAGTTGGCCAGGACCTATGCAGACGCTCACACCACCATGTCTAACAATGACACAGACAGATGTGGAGCTACATTTGCCAGCAAAGGAGGCATCATCAATGGAGCTCTATGGTACAGCTTTGCTGGAGGTAACGCCCAGACTTTGCCAGTCTAAAACGGTCAAATTTATATTGCTTGTGTGTTTTCATTTTTCATGTATGCATATTTGTTTTCCAGAAACATAGAACTGGCCTAAATGAAGACTGCGCTGACCAAAATCTTTTGTTTAGCCTATTATTAGACTTGAGGGGGAAATGTGAATTGTAAGATTGGTTTACTTTACATACATACATAGTATAATGAATATTCCATGTAGAGCACTTTTACATGAAAAGGGTTTTAGTCATGGATATTCTATTTATGCCTGGTTGCCCACTTGGAATTTTAAAAATGGCCAATTGGGATGAACATACATTCCTGAATAGATATGATCTCATAATGAGAACATCTGGGGACAATTGGTTGGGAATTTCTATAATTAAAGGTTGGTTTACCAGTGGCTGCATGTGGCCCCTGGCGCTCACAGTTAGTAATAATAATAATTATTATTCATTTTGAAGAAGGACAATACCTAACAATAGTATTTTTTATTAATCGCTCTCAAAGACAACTGTGTGCTGTTTAATGGCGGTGAAGAGTGTTTTGTGTTTCAAATAAAAGTTAGTGGGAATGAGCCTCAATGGTACCTGACAAACTGGAAATATTTTAATACATATTTTGATCAAAGTGTACTTGTTCCCAGAATCTGGGCCTTTTTCTTTAATGTGTGTGTGTGTGTGTGTGTGTTAGGTATGTCAGACTTTAACTACCTGCACAGTAATTGTCTGGAGCTGACTGTGGAGCTTGGCTGTGATAAATTCCCGGGAGAGGAAGAGCTCTATCCAGAGTGGCGTAGGAACAAGGAAGCTCTGCTCAGCTTCATGGAGTCTGTGAGTGTGCTCTGTTTTCACTGCTAAAGGAATAATTTAAATAATTTGGGGCAGTCGTGGGCTGGAGGTTAGGGATCCAGCCTTGTGACCGGAAGGTTGCCGGTTCGATCCCCAGAGCCGACAGCACATGACTGAGGTGTCCTTGAGCAAGACACCTAACCCCCAACTGCTCCCCGGGCGCTGTGGATAGGGCTGCCCACCGCTCCGGGCAAGTGTGCTCACTGCCCCCTAGTGTGTGTGTGTGCTCACTAGAGTGTATGTGGTGTTTCACTTCACGGATGGGTTAAATGCGGAGGTGGAATTGCCCCGTTGTGGGACTAATAAGGGTCACTTAATCTTAATCTTAATAATGTTGCTTAATTAAGTGACATTCAAAGAGAAAAAAATTTGAATGCATTTGTGATAAAAACAGCTCCCATGAAGGCCTAATCAGTATTAACCCTGACCATACTATACTTTTCTGTTTCCCATGGGTTTTTTTTTTACTGCCAAAGTGGTTTACAGTAGAGGTGGGTAATATGAAGTCAAATATATTTCACAGTATTTTCCACTATTTTGACAACAATAGGGATGCACCAATATGGGAATTGAAGGATGATGTAGATATCTGATATTTAGATACTGGCCATGCAGATATGTAAATATTTCTAACATTACAGGGACCTGAAAACTGCTATTTGTAGATGATTACAAATGCAGTAAAATAAATAACATGCGGTGTAGTTGCACAGCATTGCATAAGTAATATATACGCCCAGAGAGCAATAAATATGTCAACAAATCTCAGTTGAAATGATCAGTGTTATTTAAACATCTGTCCAATATGGATAATTTTGTGAAGCAAATATCTGCAGATACTGATACAATTCTGATATCATTGTGCATCCCTTATAATTATATCACCATATAATAAAACGTTTGTTGTTGTTTTTTTCTTATTCTTATTATTGCCATTGATTTTACAAATTGTATAAACCCTTCGGAGTTAATATAGTTGAAATCAAATGATATGCTTTTTTAATGATTTTTTTTATGATTATTTAACTTGTTGATGTTTAATTTGTCTTGAGACATCTTGAGGCTGTGGTGTAGTAGTTTTGATCTTATCACAGTATCCGCAGTATATAAAGATTTACATCATAGACAGAGACATACTGATATCCTAGGATATCAGTTCGGATGCCTCCTGGACGCCTCCCTCGGGAGGTGTCACAGGCAAGTCCACCTGGGAGGAGACCCCGGGGAAGACCCAGGACACGCTGGCGTGACTATATCGCCCAGCTGGCCTGGGAGCGCCTCGGAATCCCCCTTGGAGAGCTAGTGGGAGTGGCTGGGGAAAGGGAGGTCTGGGCCTCATTGCTTAGGATGCTACCCCCGCGACCCGAACCCCGGAGAAGCGGAAGATAATGGATGGATGGATGGATGGATGATACATACCCAAGTACCCTGTGGCTGAACTGACTAGGTGGGCAGAACAGAGAAGACAAAGTTTAAAATGTTAAAATCCCAGGCCAGTAATACCAAACAGAGCACAAAAATTGGAGGCACAAGGATAATATTGGATCATCCCTGGAATACTATGGATAAGCGAGTAAAGAACTGATGTGGCCCAGACTCTTGAGTGAGGGTGAAGGACCTTTATCCAACTTGACTGAGTCAAAGGTACTAGCAAAGAAATTAAACTCACTCTCACGCCTCAGCATCTGCCCTACGTGGAACACCTGCCAGAACATCTCCAGCAGAAAGTCTCTGCATCACTCAGTAAAACAAGATGACTGTGATTTCCTTAATGAGGATAAAAGAAGAAACACCGTGCTCAATGCATTAAATTGTGACTTTTAATTGTGACGTCCACACACATGAAGCACTAAGGGGAGACCACCAATAACAGGAGAAAAAGGTCTCAAATTTGGTTTTAGCCAAGAAGAGAAGTAAAGGACATGAAACAAGCTGTGTGGCAGGAATGTCTTTCGAATAACCGCTTCAAAGCTGGGATCACTCTTCAGGTCAAAACGCAGCAAACTACAGGTTAAATGGCAAAGAATGCGTCTTCAATGACGAAATAAACATCGCAGGCTTCAGGGAGGCTATCTGTATCTACGTCAGTCAAAGTGTTCTCACATGGCCGCTCGTAATGCCACTTATCAGCTACTTGCAGTGCTGTAGTGATATCGTTATCCTGGCCCTTTCACATCAGTTCACACCTCCAGACTTCAAAGACTGTCATGTGACCTTAATGAGTTTAATGACATGACATTTACACCACAGTTCCAGCTGCCAAAGAATGTTCCCACCACGTATTTGAGCTGAGAAAGCCAGAGTAGCTAAACGTCTCAAAGATTACTCCACCACTCCAGGCCTTGACTTATTACTGTTAGACAAGCTTAATTACTCGGCTGACTGCAAATCTTCATAGACAGTGTAAGGTTTAGTTAACACCACTAGATGGCAGTAGGGTAATGTGAACAAACCGAAAACAAACTTTTTAGGGTTCTTTATTTCTTGTTTACATTTTGTCACCTTCCTTTTTTTTCCTGATTTGTGCAGCCAAACTATGACCATAAGCCTTGACTCAATTGTTATTGTTTATTATAATTGTATGTTTTTCCTACAACCTGAAACAATGTTGATAGAGTGTATTCACTGAGCTAAAGGATGTTGCAGGTCCACAGAGGCATTAAGGGCGTTGTGAAAGACCGGAATGGGAACGGAATCAAAGGAGCGATCATATCTGTTAAAGGGATACGACATGATATCACTACAGGTAATTCCAGCAGAAGGAGAGTAGAAGATGACTTTAGGATATCCAGGCCCTGTGCAAGGCCACATTGTTAGCAGGGGGCTGTTTGTTTTAGGGGTTTTTACTGTCATTGTTCAGAGTACCTGTTTATGCTTAAGCTTAGTTTTGGTTAAATATTCATATTCTTAAATTAGACACGTCAAATCAAATTAGTAATGATTTATATTCATTTGTTATAAAAAAAGACATATTTTAACTAATTTCAAAACACCGCCTTATAACTTCAGAAGTCTAATGGGAAAACATTGGGCTGTGACACAGTAACAGCTTAATCTCTCACATAGTGATGACTAAGGAACTTTTTGAGGGAAAATATATTGTTTTAATACAGTAATACTGTACATTTCATGCTTTACAAGTTTAAAGATGTTGAGACCCTCAATCAGACAATAGTAAAGCTATTTTTAATATAAGACACATGGTATAAACCCACTGTTTGTTTTTTAAAGGGACACGCTAGGAGGAAGAACATTACATTTGTATTACCCACTGCATCAGTAACTGTGCTAGGTGTCAGCACTCCTTTATTCCTTCCCAAAGTTTGTACACTGTAGGAAAGAGTTTATCAGTTAGACCTACAAATGACTTCATGTAGCAACAACTGAATGAACTCATTCTAATAACAGTGTTTATTTAAGTTGAGTGAAACTATTTAAATTGCTTGTTAATGCATGAAGTAGTTTTTTAGTCTTTCATCCTCTTTTTTCCCCTGAAATCTCTGGATGTGGCGGATGTCTCCCCCACATCGGTAACAGCGTAAGAAACTCTCTTTACCTCAAGAAAGATCAGAAATAACCGTCTGCTTCTTCCTAGCTGAGGATGGTGACTACTGGCGGCTGCTCAACCCAGGCATCCACATCGTAAGTGCCACGGCTAAGGGCTACTCGAAAGTAATGAAGCGCATCAGACTGCCTCGCAACATGCAGAAGGTGGGCCAAGTGGACTTTGTGCTGGAAAAGGTGCCCCTGGAACCCGACCTTGATTATTTCAACATCCCTGAGCTAGATAACTACGAGCGCTTCGATCCCTACAACCAGTTCGAGCAGTACAGCCAGAGGGAGCTGGGCGAGAACGGAGAGGAAAGGACCGACAAACCTTGGTGGTGGACCTACTTCAGCCAGTTGGGCATTTCTTCCCCCACTTGGCTTCTGAGGAACTATTAGAACCTGCTTGAATTTGCGGGAGAGAAGCTCAAATCCCAAACCACCCTAAGCCCAAATCACTGCACTTTAGGTTGAAATGGCTGTATACAGTATGGCAAGATATGATTTGGTAAACGTTCTAGTTATGTGGTTGCTTATAAGTGTGTACTTGTTTGTATGTAAGAAGGCTAGGGCTTGATTTGGGACTGCACCTCACAAACACACTCTTTTTATATAGTATAGATCACTAAACCCCACATGCAAATGATGACTTATCTCAATAAAAGATGGCAGCTAGACTATTGTTTGGCTGGGGTAATAATATATGTTTGTATTGTGCAGACAATTTTATCAGGGAACATTGTCATGAAATGCTTAATTGAACTTTGGAAATATATTTTGGTTTTCGTTTGAAGCAAACCACTGTAGCAAATCCATTTTCCATTAAATCTCTTGTCCTTCCGTTGTAAGTGGATTGAAGTGGTTACGTCAGTGGAAAGGATGAAAAGGTCTTCTAACTGTAGAATTTCAGTAAAATTGCATTTAATTAGGAAAGTTCTGCATCATTAAATATTTGTTTTAGAGCATTCAGACTTTAAAAGACAGCACTAAGCACTAATCTCTTTAACTGGTGTGTGTGTGTGTGTGTGTATATATATATATATATATATATATATATATATATATATATATATATATATATATATTCACACACACACACACACACACACACACACACACACACACACACACACACACACACACAACACACACACATATACTCACCAGCCACTTTATTAGGTACAGTTGCTTGTTAATACAAATAGCTAATCAGCCAATCACATGGCTGCAACTCTTTCTCACAACCTTTCACAAACACAGCCTTTCTCGCGTGATGTTGACAGATCACCAAAAACCATTTTATTTAAGTTCATTTCATTATTAATCTCTATTCTGCGTTTGCTTTGAGGTGCTGGACTAGGACTCTTAGCCTGTCCTGGGCACTAACCTTGCTCCTTAATGCAGTGTGGCTAGCCCAGTTTTTTTTTTTTTTGTGCCTGATTGTGATAATTATAACACACTCACCGGCCACTTTATTAGGTACACCTGTTCAGCTGCTTGTTAACACAAATAGCTAATCAGCCAATCACACGGCTGCAACTCACTGCATTTAGGCATGTAGAGGTGGTCAAGACAACTTGCTGAAGTGCAGGCCGAGCATCAGAACGGGGAAGAAAGGGGATTTAAGGGACTTTGAACGTGGCGTGGTTGTTGGTGCCAGACGGGCTGGTCTGAGTATTTCAGAAACTGCTGATCTGCTGGGATTTTCACACACAACCATCTCTAGGGTTTACAGAGAACGGTCCGAAAAAGAGGAAATATACAGTGAGCGGTCAGTTGTGGTTACCTAATAAAGTGGCTGGTGAGTGTGTATATATATATATATATATATATATATATATATATATATATATATGTATGTGCTTATTCTTGGGTCCAATATCTGATCTAATGTCTACTTGCGGTCTACATTGGGTCTAAAGAATGTGCTCAAGGTCTACATTAGCTCTAATGTCCCTACTTGAGGTCTGCGTTCACCCATCCAGCCGTCCGCGTCTGTTATTATATGCCAAAGTATTTTAATTCTTATTTCCATTTTTTTATATTTGTTCTTAGTTTTTAGTTTGTTTGTTTTTGCATCGTGTTCATTATAAAAGTTCTTAACATGCTGTCCTGCTTGTCCTGTTGGTTATAAGATGACCTCAAGGTGACAGCAAAGTCCGCAGCATGGTGGCGTGGTGGCGCCTGCGGGAGCTGCTTAACGGGCTTCAGTGACTTCACTGAGCCGCAGGCGCAGCTGCAGCTTCTCTCCCCGAGGAGCAGGAGAGGCAGACTCGGTGAGGAAGAGGGTGAGCGTGTTACGCTGGCACAGGGCTAGATTGATCTGAGTTCAGCCACATTTGTGACGTGGGCTACTTGCGTGAGATGCAGCGCGTGTGACTCAAGGTGTCCAACGCGCTTCTGCTTTGTTTAGCGAACTTAATGGGCCTGAGGTTTAGGTAGCTTCACCTGCATAAACCACCCCAGAGAGCCCAGTGGGAGGTCAGAGGCAAACGTGTACGGGACATGCAGAGCGTAAACGTCTGGCTAGGCTACCGTGTGGTGTGACTTCTAGCCCACGTCTCACATGCCGCATTTTGTACCATCAGTGGATCAATAAAAATCCAACAACGTCATTTTACATCGTTTAAAGGCTTGCAGTGGTTGAGCGCGTTCATACCGACACATTTCACGGTTAAAACCAAACTGGTAAAAGTTAAAAGGCACCCAGAGTCCCAACTGCCCACTAGGTGATGGCATTTGATGCGTCTGCTGACGTTACTTCTGATATTTTTTGAGAACGTGTTATTAAAACCTCTCTCACAAGATGTTGACAGGGCACCAAAGACCATTTTATTTAAGTTCATTTTATTATTATAGTTCATTTTATTATTTATTATTTATTTATTATGCATTTGCTTTGAGGTGCTGGACTAGGATGAGCTCAGTCTCAGCCTGCCCTGGGCACTAACCTTGCTCCTTAATGCTGTGTGGCTAGCCCAGTTTTTTTTTTTTTTTTTGTGCCTGATTGTGGTAATTATAACACACTGGCCACTTTATTAGGTTCAGCTGCTTGTTAACACAAATAGCCAATCACATGGCCAGCTCAGCGCATTTAGGCCTGTAGAGGTGGTCAAGACGACCTGCTGAAGTGCAGGCCGAGCATCAGAACGGGGAAGAAAGGGGATTTAAGGGGCTTTGAACGTGGCGTGGTTGTTGGTGCCAGACGGGCTGGTCTGAGTATTTCAGAAACTGCTGATCTGCTGGGATTTTCACACACAACCATCTCTAGGGTTCACAGAGAACGGTCCGAAAAAGAGGAAATATCCAGTGAGCGGTCAGTTGTGTGGACGAAAATGCCTTGTTGATGTGAGAGGTCAGAGGAGAATGGGCAGACTGGTTCCAGATGATAGAAAGGCAACAGGAACTCAAATCACCAACCAGAATCTCTGAGGAACGTTTCCAACACCTTGTTGAAAGTCTGCCATGAAGAATTAAGGCAGTTCTGAAAGCAAAAGGAGGTCCAACCTTTTACTAGAAAGGTGTACCTAATAAAGTGACCGGTGAGTGTAGTGTTAATGATTAATGTGCTGTTTAGCTTGTCAATACTGAAAAACAGCACAGACCAGCATACATTGCACCCAGCATGCTGATATACCATCATCCAAATCGCAACATTTGCCCGTTTGGCGGATGATCAGCCCAATAACTTCCATTGCAGCTGACCAGCTTACAAGCAGCCAGAACACCAGTTTCATCAGATGTGTAAAATCTGTTCTTTGAGCCGATAATGATGTTTTGTCTCCTTTATAAATATCATTGGATAGGCCTGGCCTGGTACATACAAAATATATACTGTTGTGGAAAAACTCTTCCACAACACAAACGTATGTGCCAAAGGTCCTGTTCATAAAGCTGCTCCTTGTTTAGTAATGTGGGTTAATCTACTGCCCTTTTCTTGTTCATCCAGTAATCAGGCTTAAAGAGGCTAACAATGCTATGGTCTGTATAAGAAATTATAGGCTAAACATTTTGATATCGATTTTATCCGTCTGTTTAAAGACCTTATGAAGCCTTCCTAGGTTGGGGTTCTGAACAGCTAGAACCCCATTTCTGGTTTTGAGATGCTGATTGATGTTTTTCACAAACTGCTTTGCCGAAAGTGGCCAGATTTGCTGTAAAAGTCCCTTTGAGCAGTGATCAGCTTACAGTTGACTGTATTTAATGTATTCTGTGTAGTAGGTCACAACCATGCTGTCCATCTGTCAGCCTGGGCCTAAACCTGTGAGCGTGAGCATGCAGGACTGTATGCTGTTTTGACCATTTACATGCACGTGTGAGAGTGTATGATTTGTCTGTGGGTGAAAGGTCGACAGCTGTGCACCCATACGACATCATTCATACTGTAGTCACAGCAGTCAGGTTAGGTTAATGTACTTGATGTTGCAACATTGGTTCTTTTATAGTGCTGATGTTGCTGGTGCACAGACATTTCTTTTGTCTTTGGCAGTATTGATAGATGACAAAACCAGCAAGCATGCCATTTGCTGTTTATTTTATATTATTTTGAGTTAAAAATATAGCTCAGTTTCCAAAAACGTTGGGACAAATGTGCAAAATTTAAATAAAAACAAAATGCAATGATGTGCAAATCATTTAACCCCTATATTTAATTTAAAATACATCAAAGGAAACATTTCAAATGTTGAAACTGAGAAATTGTTTTGTTTTTTTGAAAATATATGCCCATTTTGAATTTAATGCCAATAATACATTCCAAAAAAGTTGGGATGGGGGCAATAAAAGGCTGGTAAAGTTGTGTAATCCTAAAAACACCTGGTGGTTCATTGGCAACAGGTCAGTAACATGATTGAGTATAAAAAGTATTGAAATTTGAAATTTTTTGGAAATCATGGACACTGTGTCCTCCGGACTAAAGACTGCTCAGGTTGTTATCAGTGTACAGTTAAAAAGCCAGCATCCGTGATGGTATACGGGTGCCTTAGGCTTGTGTGACCTGCACATCTGTGAAGGCAAGATTAATGCTAAACAATATATATATATATATATATATATATATATATATATATATGTTTTGGCCAGGTATGCTGCCATCCAGATGACGTCTTTTTCAGGGAAGGCCTTGATTATTTCAGCAAGACGATGCCAAACCATATTGTGCACGTACAATGGTTCTGTATTAAGAGTCTGGGTGCTAAACTGGCCTGCCTTCAGTCCAGACCTGTCACTAATGAAAACATTTGGCACATTATGAAATGAAAAATGTGACAAAGGAGACCCTGAACTGTTGAGCAGCTGAATGCGAAAACATTTCTCTCTACAGCCGTCGGTCTTCTGAGTTCTCAAACGCTTTCAGAGCATTGGTAAAAGAAGAGGTGGTGAAACGGTGCTAAACATGACCCTGTCCCAACTTTATTGGAACGTGGCATCAAACTCAAATTGAGCAAATATTTTTCAAAACCAATTCTATTTTTATTTACATGCTGCACAGTGTCCCAGCATTTTTTTGGAAATGTGGTTGTACATAAAATAAAGTGAATTGTAAGTTTCTTTTCTGAATATTTGGTATCCATCTGGTTGATGTTTATAACAGGTGGTATAAGAGATGGTACCAATCAGGCCACTATCAACAAACTGACAAATTGTGTAACAAATCCTTGTAAAACATTATTTGTTGTTGTTGCTGAATTTTATCTTTCTTTTTGACCCAGAGCTCTGTGGCTTGAGTTGGACTGAATCCTGACTAAGAGTGAGTTTGGGCTTTTACAGAGGGCAAAGGTGCACAGATGTAAAAGAAAAGGATGCTGGGGAGCGTCTTTGTGAAATGGAATGTGGCACTGTGATCATTTTATGTTGATTATCTTGGTTTCAAAACCATTTTAAGCCAAAATCATAATAAAATTGAAAAATAATTAATTTAATCCGGTCCTGTAACAAATCTTACCTGAAATCGTGAACTCTCGCATCGTGTAATGTAAAGTTAGTTATGAAGGTCTCTGGGGTAGTGGGTAGTGGAGTGTTTGAGTAGTCTGAGCACAAAAGCCTACTTTTACATGCTCGTCTTAAGAGAGGTGCTTCAATTAATAATAGATCATTTTAAAGCCTAGCATTTTTAAAGTTAAAATGTTGAGTTGGTAGAAACCCATACTCCATATTTCAAAATGGGTATCAAAAAGCAGGGGTGTAAAATTCAGGTCCTGAAAGTAAAAATCCTTCCCAGGTTTTTGTTCCAACGGCCTGGACAGCTCTGCTGGTGGTGCATCTAACTAGTGAAGCCGGCCTGTTGGAACAAAATCCTGGGAAGGATTTTTACTTTCAGGACTTTTACACCTCTGTCAAAAAGATAAAGTTGTAAGTATCCATCTCTAGTATATATAATACTGTTTAAAATTCACTTTAAAAGAAGCAGAATAAAACAAACCAGTCCATTGAAAAGAAGCAATCTAATTTGGCACAGTGCTGTAGTACTAACACCCAGGAAGCATTGGTTCATTAACTTTAAGGCAAACTTTAAGATCATGACACTATGACTCACAAAAAGTTAGGGATATTTGGCTTTCGGGGGAAATTTTAAATTTGCACCCTAACCTTTACAGGTGAACTTAATGTTACCTCCTCTAAACTTTTGAATGCACATGTCCAGCTGTTCAGTGTTTCAGTACTTTTTGCACAACTTGCTGTTCTCCAACAAGGAGCTTAAAGGGGAAGGTGGTGGTGGTGGTGGTGTTAGTGTGGGTGGGTGTGTCCAGTCAATACAGAACTGCCCTACACTGTGAACGGTACAGTGACCCAGTCGCCCAAACTACTGAATAACATGATTAATCCAGTCATTGTGCCTCTGCATGAACAACACAGGCCTCATTTCATCTTCATGCACGACGATGCTCCAGCCCATCGAGGTGGCATCATTAGGGAATGGCAGCTGGAGACTGGGGGACCTCAAATAGAGCGGCCTGCACTTTCTCCAGACCTGAATCCCGTAGAAAACCTGGGGTCAGCTGAGTCGCCTGTACTCTGTACCCCAGAACCTCAATGACCTGAGGGCCGCCCTTCAAGAAGAGAGGGACGCCGTGCCTCAGCAGGCAATGAGTCGACTTCTGAACAGCAGGAGACGTCGTTGTCAAGCTGTAATTGATGCTCAAGGGCAAATGAGAAGTTATTTAGACATTGAGTTTTTTTTGTTGGGGTAAGTTATACCCACCACTGTTGTTGGCTTTTGTTTCAATAAATTGTTGAAGATGAGGAAATCACCACCGCATGCTTCTACTTAAATGCCCTACTTTCATGATATATCATCACTAACTTTTCACGTTTTCTATAAATTTCACACAAAAGCCAAATATACTCAAATTTTTGTGAGTAGTGTGTTGGGATCATTTTGTGCACTGAGCACTAGGTTACAATACACAATGTGACAATGTTTAATTTAACATTTGATGAGTTGAAGTAGACAAAAAAGGACCAGTAGTGCAACATTTGATTTGATTGAAGTACTATCAAAAACTATGAGTACAGATTTTTATTCAATATTTTACATACCGTGCTTCAAAGTCCAACTACACAGGACTAGTTATCCAGTAATAATGCAGTAACATTGAATCATGCAGTGAGTCATTGTTCTAGAAGTACTGATGATATACTCAGAAAAGCAAATTGTCATGTTTTATGATGTGATTTCAGAAGGTTTCAGCTGGGGGAAGAGCTTTTTCTTATAAAGCCCCCAAACTCTGGAATGATCTTCCAGAAACTGTTCGGGACTCAGACAGTCTCAATCTTTAAGACTAGGCTGAAAACTCACTTGTTCAGTTCAGCTTTTGGTAGCTAATGTTCCCCCTTAGATAAAGGCAGCAGATCCAGGGGTCCATGGACACAGGGAATTATAGTAAACTGAGACGCTGGTGCTGTTGTCCTGCTCCCCCGGTCACTCAGGTTTGTGGACGGTGGAGCGCAGGGATGCCAGACTGTCTCAGAGTGCTGCCGTGTCTGTGTGTCCTTCTGGTTCTCTCCTGTTAGTTAAGCTGTCATAGTCAGATCTGCCGGAGTCGTTAGCCACACTCTGGAAATGTTTACATTCCCTGTTTATGTACAAACAGATAGAATAAAACTAATTCCATCTCCCTGCTTTATTTCCGAGTATACAATCACCCATTTGTCTGGCTGGACACTGAAGGACGACTGACTGCCGAGCCCTCCTGCTACCCACTTCAGACCAGCTGCCCACGCCCCAGCTACCACCACCTACCTTGGACGTGCTGCCCACCCTACGCTGATGTTCTCATAGACTCCTAGTTATTCCTAATACCAATATTACTGCTATTAATATTAGTAGTATAATAACTCTGTAGGTAGTTTGACCAGAGGAGGATGGGTCCCCCCCTGGTGAGCCTGGTTCCTCCCAAGGTTTCTTCCTCAGCTCTGAGGGAGGTTCTCCTTGCCACTGTTGCCCCTGGCTTGCCCACGGGGGGGTTTCTGTACATTCTTACAGTCCTGTTGAAACTTTGTCTTTTCCGAAATTCTGTAAAGCTGCTTTGTGACAACATCCGTTGTAAAAAGCGCTACAAATAAATTTGATTTACCTCAAATAATGATCTTGTTATATTGCCCAGCTCTAACTAGTTCTTCAGTGACATTTTTACATTGGCTCCAGTAGGCCTGCCACATTTGCGCTACTGTCAGTAGGGACGGTGTATCGAAACTCCTGCTTGTTCCCATGTAGGTTTTGAAATGTAACTAAGCAGAGCATCAGAGCCATGACTTTGAGGGCTAAGCTTTGAGCAGTAGATTCCTGAAGTGAGCATGATGCCTTATTCCCCAGTGGTGCTTCGTACTCTCTTGTAATCGGAGTGCATCTGCTCGCTTCACATAACACTTTTCAGTACTGTGCATATATAATGCAAATGGAGCGCTCTCTCTCTCTCTCTCTCTCTCTCTCTCTCTCTCTCTCTCTCTCTCTCTCTCTCTCTCTCTCTCTCTCTCTCTCTCTCTCTCTCTCTCTCTCTCTCTCTCTCTCTGTCTGTCTGTCTCTCTGTCTCTGTCTAAACCTATTTTCTCATTTCCTACCTTGCTCACTGTTTTTCTCCCAGGGCCCTCTATAGATCCTGCTTATGATCGCTGCGCTACAAATGCAAAGTCACATGACTACTAAAGATTTTCAGAATTATGCTTTAGTGTCAAATCTCTCTCTGTCTCTCGTGCTCTTTCTCTGTCTCTCTCTCCCGGCGGTGAGGTGTGCTCAATGTGGCAGGGATAATTTGTTTGCTTTGCAATTATTTTCCGTCAGTGGAGACAAATTGATTCGTACAGCAGAAAGCGACAGTGAGGGTGTAGTGCTCTCTGAGCAGCTTGAAGCAGACAGACCAGAGCTAATATGCTTATGCTGAAGGCTGACAGACAGAGCCACTGTTTCTGTCACTCACTCTGTTCAGCTCCATGCTCAGTGCAGTGCCTGCCCCTGAATAACAGTGTGGCCAATGTAAGGCCAAAAAATCAATCACAGTCGTGAAAACAGGAGTCTACAAACAACCTGTTACACGTGTAGGCCACAGGCTTTAGTCAGAGGCTGGATTCCTGTAAATCTGGATTCCTGTAAATGTCAATGGCTAAAAGTGAATAAACGTGAATGGGGACTTTTATAATAAGCTTGGCTTATTATTACCCACAGTAGCCTTTTACATGCCTGTTAAATGAATGGCATTGACTGGGCTATAAAAAGAAGACCCCGCATATCACGGTTTCCTGATTTCTTTACTTTAACTCACCAACACAACTAAATTGTGTTTGCTTGTTTGTTTAATGTGTGTTTAACAGGGACAAATACTTGAGCATAGAAAGTTACAATGATGGCTATTATCATGACATTTATGGTGGTAACCAAATTTGCAAAGCTTCGGCTTTTGCCTAGCTGTGCAGGAAACCGGCCCGCTAGGACTGCATTCCCCCCTCCCCTGGGTTAATGTGAAACATACTGATATTCTTGAATATCTAAACAAAAGTAACAGTGACAAAAGCATAGTGTGCAGGTTTCAACAGAACCCAGACAAAATTTCTGCATAATTCAGTCTTTGAGCTGTAAACAAAGCCATTCAGAGTAGTCTGGTGTGAAATGGGCTATTGCAGAGAATCTTATGATTTCTTTTACAGTGGTGGTGATGGGAACCAGGGTTCACAATACCTACCATACAAATATAGCCATTTTATGTACCAGTGAATCTGCTCCCTGAGTTTTATATGTAATGTTGATAATAGGGGGGAAATATTTGGTACTGTTTTGGTCTGCATGTATCTCTCGGCCATGAACAGCTTCTAAAAATATATCTTTAGCCAAAACATCATCTCAAAACTATCCTAAAATTATCTCTTGTTATAGACAATGAATATGACTTGTCTACATCATAAAGATTTAATTCTGCAAATTATTTTGAAAGATTAGTGGAACTCCCCTCTAATGTGTTTGCTTTTTGTTTATTTGTTGACCAGATCTTTCCCAGCAGTGCCAGTAATCTGTTTATCAGACTAAGTTCAGATTCAATCCATCAGAAGCTGAATAAGAAATTGTGTATCTGTGGACCGAGAGCATCATCAGGCTGCTGAAACAGTTGGAGAGGATGTGAGCAAAGAAACTTTCCAACAACCATCTCTCTCTGTCTCTCAGAGCCCCCATGTGAGCTAAAGTTCAGAGGTTACCAATTACTCAGGGAGGCTGAGAAAGTTGCAGGGGCCAGCCCACAGATGCCATGTTGAATTAGCGTCTGTCCGGTCACAGGTAGGCAGCCACCAGTCCAGCTGCAGAGTAAGCCTGCTGGGAAAGGCTTACCACTTACACCAAAACATGGATAATCACACGGAACACTGCAAGTTAGCTCATTTGCAAATTATTATTTTTCCTTTTGTTAAACTCAGGTAACTTAGACATTCTACTCATTTGGTCTTATTTATGCTATTTTTATTTCAATTTACAAGTGGAAAAAAAGAGGCTTGTTATGTAACAGAATACAAGTGTTGGGAATAGTATTTTTATTCAGTCCATGTTACATTTTGTAAAGGGCACTTTTTACATTTTCAGGAGAAAACTTTTAGAATATGTACACACTCATATATGTAACATCTTTATTAACACTTTAAATGCTTGTTTATTAAAAAAAATAAATCAGTGCATGGTGTGTAAAAATGGTACTTTGAAGAAGAAATCAAATTGATTTCTTGACAAATACTGAAGTTCCTGCTAAAGCCTGAGTAGACTGATAAATCAATGTGATCGGTTATTAATCTCAGCGTTACTGAGCTCTGCTAAAGCCTGAGTAGACTGATAAATCAATGTGATCGGTTATTAATCTCAGTGTTACTGAGCTCTGCTAAAGCCTGAGTAGACTGATAAATCAATGTGATCGGTTATTAATCTCAGCGTTACTGAGCTCTGCTAAAGCCTGAGTAGACTGATAAATCAATGTGATCAGTTATTAATCTCAGTGTTACTGAGCTCTGCTAAAGCCTGAGTAGACTGATAAATCAATGTGATCGGTTATTAATCTCAGTGTTACTGAGCTCTGCTAAAGCCTGAGTAGACTGATAAATCAATGTGATCGGTTATTAATCTCAGTGTTACTGAGCTCTGCTAAAGCCTGAGTAGACTGATAAATCAATGTGATCGGTTATTAATCCCAGCGTTACTGAGCTCTGCTAAAGCCTGAGTAGACTGATAAATCAATGTGATCGGTTATTAATCTCAGTGTTACTGAGCTCTGCTAAAGCCTGAGTAGACTGATAAATCAATGTGATCGGTTATTAATCTCAGCGTTACTGAGCTCTGCTGAAGCCTGAGTAGACTGATAAATCAATGTGATCGGTTATTAATCTCAGTGTTACTGAGCTCTGCTAAAGCCTGAGTAGACTGATAAATCAATGTGATCGGTTATTAATCTCAGTGTTACTGAGCTCTGCTAAAGCCTGAGTAGACTGATAAATCAATGTGATCGGTTATTAATCTCAGCGTTACTGAGCTCTGCTAAAGCCTGAGTAGACTGATAAATCAATGTGATCAGTTATTAATCTCAGTGTTACTGAGCTCTGCTAAAGCCTGAGTAGACTGATAAATCAATGTGATCGGTTATTAATCTCAGTGGTACTGAGCTCTGCTAAAGCCTGAGTAGACTGATAAATCAATGTGATCAGTTATTAATCTCAGCGTTACTGAGCTCTGCTAAAGCCTGAGTAGACTGATAAATCAATGTGATCAGTTATTAATCTCAGTGTTACTGAGCTCTGCTAAAGCCTGAGTAGACTGATAAATCAATGTGATCGGTTATTAATCCCAGCGTTACTGAGCTCTGCTAAAGCCTGAGTAGACTGATAAATCAATGTGATCGGTTATTAATCTCAGTGTTACTGAGCTCTGCTAAAGCCTGAGTAGACTGATAAATGAGTGTGATGATTAGATGTTTATCTCGGTCTTACTCTGTTCAACAGTAGAGGATAGGTTTGTGAGTGGTAAGTATCAGGACTATATATATTCCATACATGTCATTATCTGAGAATTGTGTAGGTTTATAGTCAGGTTTGCAAGATTTGATCATTGGACTCTGCCAAATTATTTGCTTTGTGGAATTCTGGGAGCAGTGGTGGACTAATGCAGGCGATTAGAGCCAAAATAATGTTGATAAGCTTGTAACGTCATTTAAGTGAATAGTTGATTTTTCATTAAACATATTAACAGAAAAAGTGAATGATGAAAACTGCCTACCAGTAACAATGAAGAAAGTGTGAATTTAGTAAAAATGTTGCATGTGCCATATCAGTATGCATTCTAAGTGTATACGGCAGTATTTTAGGAGTTGTAATGTAGTAGATTTATGACAGTGTATCCACTAACTATTCTGCCCAACTCTGGAAATAAACAAGTCTACTATGTCAATAATGCTGATAAATATGTTTGACATTGTACAGTTTAAAAATACGATTGCTTATAAACTTTACACAGTGTTGTGGTGTCTTGATCATGAGGCACTTTATTAAATTAGCTATCAGCAAATCTTCATATTGCTACAGGTCTTCAAAACCACCCGCCGCTCAGAAACCTGATATTTAATTTAATTAAATTTTATTTTATTTTATTTCTTTACTTAAAGTGTGCTTAAACATGCTTAAAGCTCACTCTGTTCTGAAGAGAGGGAGAGAGGGAGAGGGAGAGAGAGAGAGCACAGAAAAAAAGTGTCTATTGTTCCAGGGCAGAGTTTGCAGAAGGCGAGCCCAGTGCACTTTGGGTGCGAATTAAATTTCAATGGGGCCAATTCATTGTGTTCAGCCAAACCAACATAATTTGCAAAAACAGCACTTGATTTTGTAATAAAGGTTCAGTGTCATCTTCAATTGAGTCCTGCTGCTCAGTGGCAGCAATTACAGGGGCCTCTCCCTCTCTCTCTCTCTCTCTCTCTCTCTCTCTCTCTCTCTCTCTCTCTCTCTCTCTCTCTCTCTCTCTTCCCTCATTCTCCTGAAGTTTTTCTCTCTTTCATCTTTCTCCGTCTCATTCTTTTTTTCTCATTCTCTCTCTTCCTTTTGCTCTCCAGTCTGTCATTCTCTTTTCTCTCATCCCCTCTTTCTTGTTCTCTCCCTTATTTTCTCCAGTTGTCTTTCTCATTATCCACTTCCTTCCCCATCACATTCTCTGCAGTCTGTATCTCTCTCTCTCTCCACTCTCTCTCTTTCTTTCTGTCACCCTTTTCCTTACTATCCAGTGTCCTTCTTTCTCTTGCTCTTTCTCTCTTCTGTATCCTCGCCAGATTGTCTCTGTCTATCTCCCTCTCTTTCTCTAATTCTGTTACTCATTCTCTGTCTCTTTCTCTCTCTCTCTCCATCGTGCCCTCTTTTTCTTCAGTGTGTCTTTATCTCTATCCCTTATCCTCTTCAGATTTTCTCTCTCTCTCTCTCTCTCTCTCTCTCTCTCACCCTCTCCAGTCTCTCTCTCTTTCGCTCTCCCATTTTCCCCTTCTCTCTCTCTCTCTTCCTTTCTCTCTCTCTCTGTCTCTTTCTCCCTCCCTGCCTCTGTCTGTTGTGCAGAGTCAGCGAAGGTTTATCGGAGCTTTGAAGCAGATCTAATACAGACTGTTCATGCACAGCCCCCCTCCTCCCCCGACACACACTGAAGTATAAAAATTGAAGGTAAAGAATTCTAATCACTCACATGCATAAGCAGGTAGGTGGGCAGAATGAGAAGGAGGTGAACACATTCTTTAATTCGCACACACAATCTCCGTTCACTTGTAGGAAGTGGGCCGTATTGTCCAAATCCTGTGAGCCAGAACAAAACCAGGTTCAGCTAGGTGAGAGTCTGACAACCATTCATACTGTTTCTATCAGCACAAGAGAAGCAAAGACACCTGTATGTGTGTGTGTGTGTGTGTGTGTGTGTGTGTCTCGTTTGATAAAGTCATTTCCTTTAAAAACACACAAGTGGTTACACATCCTTACACCACAATGGCCATCAGCAGGGCTTAGTGAAATGTCCCTGATTTCTCTGCTTGCTCTGCTATTGTTTTATTTGATTTTGGCTGCGGAGGCGTGACGATCCCAGTTCATCCAGCACAAAGAAGGCCTAGTTAGGGCTCTGACCCCGAAACTAATTTGGCAGCTTAAAGCCCTTCACGGCTGAGGTCTCAACCGACAAAGTTTGTTTACATTTTCCTCTCTTTCTCTCCTCTATTTGTTATGATTTCTTTTTTAAATGCTCTGCTTTCTTCCATGGTTGTGGATGGTTAGGTTTAGAGAAGGAAAATATATATACATAAAAGCAGTTCCGGGAATGTTACCCTGCTTTTGTTTCGAGGTTTGTAGCAACTTTGGGGCGACACTTTCCCAAGTGAAGCGCTTAAATTTCCGTTCAAGCAGAACAGGCAGCGGGCCTGGCTGGGCTTGTGCCTGACTCTTGTGGTTTAGCCATGTCTTTCTTTCTGTTAACTCCATAACCCCAGGATTGTTTATTGTGCTCGGAACTGTCGAATTAGTGAAAACATGGAAAACCACTAACAGGCCCAAAGATTAGGTGCAGACACTGACTTCGGTAATGATACTGAAAGGGAATGACTGAGTGTTCCAGCTGAATAACACCTAATCTCAGCAGTAGCAGTATTGCTTAACTTGGGGATTTTAAGTTCGTTAAACAAATAAGTGACATGAGGTACTGTAATGTTAACATGTAGGTGCTTTAAAGTGAAGTGTATTTTTTTCTGTAGCTCTGTGGATGAACAGTCCACTTTGCAGTGGGATGCACTCAAAGATTTGTCAGCATTTTTACATTTTCCATAGCAAAGCCCACAAAGTGAACAATAACTATAACTACATGCTTCAGGCAAAGCCAGTCGTCTCCAGCATTTGCAAAATATTCAATTGTACTGTACATCGCTGGATACAGAGCAACAGAAACTTTATATTTCATTTACATTCAAAATAGACACTAAATACAAGTTATTCATTTTGTAGGATTGTGGGGAAAAAGCAGGAAACATATTGAAGAGAAAATATCACCGAAGCCACAACTACTAAGTATCAATTTTCACTGTTTAGTGTGTCCAATATTTGCCTTTATTACAGCTTCTGTTTGTTTCAGCAGGCTCACCTCAAGCATTTCCAAGAAATCTGCCTCCAAAAGTTCAGTTTTAGAAGTTGGTTGTATTTTCTGCTTCTCACAATCCAAATACACCCAAACATATACAGTGATGTTGAGGCCTGGACTCTGGGGTGGTCGGTCCATTGTTCTGAAAATACCAGCAGCTTTTTTGTTTGATTTTCAATTTTTCTTTCATTTTTATATCATTCACCTTTTCTTAGAACTGTCTTCTTCACAGCTACGCATCCTTTCAGACTCAGTGTTGAGTTGTCATCTCACAGTGGAGGAACGGGGAGAAACATTGGTGTGTTTTTTCAGTTCTGAAGCAAGAGTGGTGCTTGACTTTCTCCTTCTAAGATGAAGGTTTTAAATACTGTTTATCTGGAGGGGAGAGTTTTACAGCTTTGGTGGTCTACCAGGGCTTCCGCAGGTCTTAAGAAGTCCCATTTTCTCTTCATTGTTTATAGATGCTTTGAACTCGAGTTTTGGAACGTCATGTTTTTTTTTTTCACTTATTTTTTATTTTTATTTCACTTATATTTATATATTTCTTTTAGGCTTTCCTCTTCTTTTTACAAGTGGATTCTAATCTCGAAATATCTCCTGAGAAACGTGTGCTTAATGGTTGTTTTTGACTGGAAAAGGAGGGAATGAAAGGTGATTTTCACACTGTACTCTGTGGAAGACTTTACCTGTAACAAGGTGGAGTTCAGTCTATTGAACAAAAGTCAAAGACTCCATAATACTGCTCAAGCTGAACACACTAAACAGTTCATTTCGATGTTTTCCTATGTAAAATAATGCCTGAATGAAATGAATATTAATGTGTTCAAGCGTGTATTAACATACATAGTGTTTATATTTTCCAGAGGTGGACAGTAACTGAGTAAATGTAATTGGTTTCTGTACTGAAGTTGTTTTTTCGTGTATCTGTACTTAAGTTTTTCCATTACTGGGCGACTTTTTCCTTTCACTCCACTACATTTCAGAGTCTAATATCCGACTTTTTCCTCCTACATTTTGAGAAATCTGTCGTTCCTTTTGGTTTCTGTGTGTATAAAAACGTAACATGTCAAAACGAAAGAAGCGCAAAGCCAGAGCACCAATCAGGGCCCAGCGGTCACTTTGTTTAGAGCTGGTTTTGACCTGTTGGTCATACCGACCCAGTGCAGCACGCGGTTCAACGTCAGCGCAGCAGCGTAAAACTTTGGGAGAGTCTGTTCAACATAAATGATGAACTAACCTAACTTTGTGTAAATAGAGCTCAATATAGAAATATGTCCACATATGCAGTCGAGACTGACGCGGCTTTTTTCTGAATTTCTACAAACACCATTTCATTTTATAGTAAATGAGTTTGGGCTGGTTTATGTTTATGAACAGACGCCTACAGATCAACATAGTAAAGGAGCTCATCTGTGATCCTGAGTTTAAAGCCAGTTTTTATTCAACTTAAACTTGGAACTAAGTTGTAAATAAATCTGAAACTGAAACTTTGCTTGTGTGTAAAAAGTGATTTCAGAGCCACTCGGTTCTCCCTGATGGAAACTGTTTACCTTCAGTGTTTTGTGCTTCTGATCATTTTAATAGACGTCAGCGTCACTAATTAATGACGTTCTATTAAAAGACTGGTTTACCAAGAGAGACGCTGGAGGACTTTCACCTGAAATGAGTTCATGAAGCCAGTCTGGTTATAAAAATGATAACAGGACATCAGAGCCAGAATGACTTTTTTAGTACTTTTACTTTATACTTAAGTACATTTGAAGGTAAATACTTTAGTACTTTTACTCAAGTGGAGGTCTAAAGGGAGGAACTTCTACTTTTACTGGAGGAATATTTTACCTTGGGTGTCTCGACTTTAACTCAAGTACAGGGTTTGTGTATTTCATCCAGCTCTGATATTTTCATCAGATTAGTTGGTTTTTTCATATTGTATAGAAAAAAGATACTGAGATGCTCTGTATGCACCAGCCACTTTAAAGACTGAGCAAGATTTCATCCATCCATTTTCTAAGCCGCTTCTCCGTCAGGGTCGCGGGGGGGTGCTGGAGCCTATCCCAGCGGTCATCGGGCGGGAGGCAGGATGTACCCTGGACAGGTCGCCAGTCCATCGCAGGGCTAGCACATGCACAATCCAAGTGTAGCCTGTGTTACTAACATAAAATGTTGACATTAAGTACTCTTCCAGCTCTGGGTGGGTAATATGATGATATTTTATTGTTGTCGTTTGTATGTGAAGAGAGCGTATTTGCTCCAGTGATTATATTCAGCTCAACTATCAACATATAACATTGAACACAAACCGTATATTCATAGTTTTTAGTGTAAATATTGTACTTCTGGTTCTGTTTTTGCCGGTTCCAACTTATAAAACCTCAGAAAACTTTTACGATTATTTTCACAATATTGTGTATTGATTATACCATCAACATCTTATATAAGACTCAGAAGACGTGTAGGGTTACTGGTGGTTTTGTATAGTAAATAAATTGGCTATATTTGTGTTGTAGACAACATGGTCCTATTACCTCCACTGTAAAGAAGTCTGGGTAGGTTTCTGTACCATGAACCATTTCACCACTCCAAATAACTTTGTTTACATCTCAACAACAGAATTCTGATGAAATTTTGAAAAGTCTGTGGAATTCCCCTTTAATGTCTTGGGCAGCTAAGAAAATGGTTTATTTACTTTGGCATTAGGTGTGCGCTTTGCCAAGGAAGACACACACAAAAAAACACTAGAATAAATACAAATAAACCAAAAACACAAAAAAGCAACTTTTTTTTTGTAGTTTTTAAAAATTAAGATGTTTGTTACAAGAATACAATTTATAATAATAATAATAATAATAATAATAATAATAATAAACCAGCTTTGGAAACATTTTAGATTACATGCACAAATAAAAAAAAAATTTATTTGTATTTATTCTAATGTTTTCTGTGAATAAATGTTTACTGCCCATATAGTTTACATTTATATACACACATGCATGCATCTTTCTCAGATCTATTCGGTTCATCTATTTAGTACTGTACATTGTTCTATAATGTGGTGAATACATTTAATGGTATGCTGCTTGGGGCAATAGACAATGAATGGGTGGAAGATGTAAATGAGACTTTGTGGTCTTTCATGTTTTCTACAAAGCACTCCACGTTATTATGAAAGACAAATGTGGAAAAGTTTAACAGAGCTTTCGAGCGAATTAAGCAGGCTTGTGTTCTCCAGCCATATGCGTAGCTATTGTTAGCTGTTGGTAATGTTAGGAGACTGTGGTTAAGGTTGAGAAAGATTTGCAGGGTAATTCAGGGAATTGTTATAAGCATGTTAACTAAGGGTCATGATTTGGTTCCCCTGCAGCCACAGAAACTCACTCGACTCTGCTAGACGCTCAGGCGAAGATATATTTAGAAGCTTATTTTGAGGGCCTACTGAATAACAAAACAAATGAATAACCATCCAAGACAAAATGAAGCACTGATTTAATGTGATTTCGTGCTTGGATTACTTACGGAATTTACAATTTGTGTAAGCAGGGACAATAGAAGCACTGCTGAATCACAATGAATTTGTTTACATTATTAAAAGTCATTATACAAAACCAAATGTTCCCTGGTCCAGTTCGCATAAACTCTCACAACACGTTCCTGAAGATGGAGCGTGTGTGTACGTGTGATGCGCTCTAGTGGCACATTGTGTTTGGATCTCCACTCCTTTAGAGCTGTTGTCTGTCTTCAGTTGCCCCTAGAGGTTAGTGGAGCAGGGCCCTCTGCACCATTTCAGTCTGAGTGGTCCTGAAAGGCTGCGCCATTTGGATAAAACTGTTCTTTATTTCTTTATTTGTCTATTTCTCTCTCTCTCGTTCACTCTCTCTAAAGTGCCCCTGTAACACTGCACTATTTGGATAAAACTGTTTCTTATGTTTGTGTGTGTGTGTGTGTGTGTGTGTGTATAGTGAGGGTACACAGTCCTGAACAGTATGAAGTGAAGTAAATGCAATTCAATTAGATTCTGCCCCCAGGCCCATAGTGTTCCTGCATCTCTCCATCCTTCGTATTTATCTTACATAACTCTAAGGAACTAGTCCATCCATTATTACACACTCAGTGTTTTAAGTGCTTTAGCTGGGAAAGAAAAAAGGCTGGAGAGAGGATGTGTCTTTATAAAACTGCCTCAGTGGTTATTTATGTTTGTGTGTGTGTGTGTGTGTGTGTGTTTTGTTTTTTTTTTTTTTTCCCCCATATTGTGCCATGTTTTCGATGGATGACAGGTCTGGACAGTGTGGCACATGGACTCTTTTATTACAGAGCCATGCTGTTGTAATACATGCAGAATGTGGTTTGGCATTGTCTTGCTTTTTTTTTAGCCTTCCCAGAAAAAGACGTCATCTGGATGGCAGTGTATGTTGCTTCAAAACTTGTATAGAATGCATTGTTCAGCATAAATGGTGCTTTCAAAGATGTGCAAGTCACCCATGCTGTGGGCACTAATGCACCCTGTACCATCCTGGATTTCGACCTGTTCGCTGATGACAAGCCGAATGGTTCCTCTCCTCTTTAGCTCAGAGGATGCAGCATCTGTGACTTCTAAAAAATGTTTGCAAATTTTTATTCTTCAGACCACAGGTCACTTTCCACTTCACTTCAGTCCATCTCAAATGAGCTTAGGCCTAGAGAAGGCAGTGGCGTTTCTTCCTTCTGTTTATATATGATTTTTCCTTTGCGTAGTAGTTTTAACCTGCATTTGTGGATGTAGCAATGAACTGTATTCACAGACAGTGGTTTTCTGAAGTATTCCTGAGCCCATGATTTTCAGTACAGAATGTTTTTTTAATGCAGTACTGCATGAGGACCATGGGTGGCACGGTGGTGTGGTGGGTAGCGCTGTCACCTCACAGCAAGGAGGGCCTGGGTTCAATTCCCCAGCCGGGTGACCAGGGTCCCCTCTGTGTGCATGTTCTCCCAGTGTCTGTGTGGGTTTCCTCCGGGTTCTCCGGTTTCCTCCCACAGTCCAAAGTCATGCAGTCAGGCTGATTGGACATCCTAAGTTGCCCCTAGGTCTGAGTGTGTGTGTGACTGTGTATGTTTGTCTGTCTGCCCTGCGATGGACTGGCAACCTGTCCAGGGGGTATCTCACCTTCCGCCTGATGACCGCTGGGATAGGCTCCAGCACACCCCTGTGACCCTGACGGAGAAGTGTCTTAGAAAATGTGTGTGTGTGTGCATGAGGGCCCAAAGATTACAGAAATTGAATATCATGAATATGATTGAATTTGAAATTTCAGCATTTGATTTGTTGTCTTTCTACTTTTTTAAATTAAATATAGAATTTAAAATATGTGGTTACCTTTGCATTCTGTCTTTATTTACATTTTGCAAACTGTCCCAAACATTTTGAAAATGAGGTTGTATAAATTATGAAAACTGATAATTTAGTTTTACACACACACACACACACACACACACACACACACACACACCCACACACACACACACACACACACACACGATGTGATGGTGTGCTGTGAGTGGTACACATGTGTATGCATTTTCTCAGTTTTTGGAAAGCATAATTGATACCAGAGCCATAAAAACCTGCTTATTATCAGAGCATGATAAGCAGTATTTTCATCTATACAATAAATTCACAGCAAGTTAATATTGTCCAATATTATCAGCCAACGAATATATCAACCAGCCTCCAAAACATACTGTCAATGGTAGACTGAAACATCTTAACTCCTTGCCCCTGTTTTTCATTGTCTTACACTGGAAATGTCAGTTCCCCTCCGTTTTATGATGAATGGACCAACAGGAATGGTCTGAAATTACTTGGAAAAACCATGTAACGTTAACATATATCACGTGCTAAAGTACTTTTTGCTTCTTTTGAAATTTAGAGATACAGGGTTTTCTGATGGCAGCAACAATATAAAGTTTTTCTGTTGTCATCAAAGATTAGAGAAGGATTTAGTTGTCATCACACGCCTAATGCATGAATCCCCCAAGTCAAAAGAACTATTGACAGAGTGGCTTACTAGTAATTTAGTGTTCAAAAGAATTGTACATTTTTTCATGAATAAATGGTTTAAGGATATAAGATGCAGTGCTGTGTCTTTACCAGGCTGGTATCTTCACATCAGTGAATCAATTAACTAACTGTTCCTTTCAGGTGCCCCACAATAGGTCCTTTAAGCTGAAGTGAACTGAAGAAGCCTCCCAGGTACAACTGCAGGGGTATTCTGTTACCTTTAAGTACATATTACACCCAGCACAGCCGGACTTAAGTGAAAAGGTATGTGCACATACGAAGTGATGCAATGCCTGCTTAATTCACTTCCCACAGCTTAAAACCGGAGTGTTATATGTTATGTGTTTATTAGTGATCTAGAGTTTAAACAGTTGTGGACAGAGTGCTTTCTGTAAGCAGTCTTCTCATGATTTAGGTCACATACAGTGCACTACCTCAAAGCATGAGCAGTGTATGCAGATTGTGCCTCAGCTTGACATTTCTGTTGTTGTCTTTAAGTTTACTTAAATGTATTTGATCCCTGATGGTACTGCCAGTAGCCTAAAACCTAAACTTGGTCAGTTCTTTTAAATAGAGTGAGGCTGGAATAGTCAATTACCAGAATGTGTGTTTACCACATCCTTTTTAGAGTGTAGATATTTTTGTTTCTTAACTGCTTGTGGTGTTTGTGTGTATAGAAAGCTGGACTTGATGATTGTACTGTGTATGTACAAGTGTATGCTTGCATGAGCCCTGCAGTGTATGTTGCAGTCTTCATGATGATGCTGCTTAAGCTGTCCTGCAGCATGGATGACGCCACCTATCTGTTCCGAGGTCAGGTGTCGGACCTGCCTATCTAAGCTGTATACAATCACACACAGTTGGATAGTCTATATGTTCTGATGGGCTGCTTTAGCAATGAATCAACACAACAGCACCTCAGTCAGATTGCGTTCCTGATCCATGAGTTACGTGTGGATTGATCTTCTCTTCTTGCTTTTCTGGAGAACCTCAGACAGTGAAGGTTCTGATTGACAGTTGTGATGTAATGATGTGATTCTCTCCTTCTCGGTGTATTTACTCTCTCGACATAGGTGCAACAACATAGTGTGTTGAGAGATAACATCTATTAAAACATCTATTTAATCAGCACAGCACATTTTGTCTTGTAACACAAAATTTTATGTTTTCTCTATTTTACAGGATGGGTGATCAGATCCTTAACACCAAGATGTTGTTGATTAATTTGTTGTTAATACCACCCCAATTCCAATCAATTTGGGACGTTGTGTAAAACATAAATAAAAACAGAATACGATGATTTGCAAATCCTTTTCAACTTGTATTCACTTGAAACCACTACAAAGACAAGATATTTAATGTTCAAATGGATAAACTTTAATGTTTTTTGCAAATATTCACTCATTTTGAATTTGATGTCTGCAACATGTTCCAGAGAAGTTGGGACAGGGGCGTGTTTCCCGCTGTGTTACATCACCTTTCCTTTAACACTCAATAAGCGTTTGGGAACTGAGGACACTGATTGTTGAAGCTTTGTAGGTGGAATTCTTTCCCATTCTTGCTTGATGTCCAGCTTCAGCTGCTCAGAAGTCCGGGGGTCTCCGCTGTCGTATTTTGAGCTTCATAATGTGCCACACATTTTCAATGGGAGACGGTCTGGACTGCAGGCAGGCCAGTCTAGTACCCGCCCTCTTTTACTATGAAGCCACGCTGTTGTAACACGTGCAGAATGTGGCTTGGCATTGTCTTGCTGAAATAAGCAGGACGTCCCTGAAAAAGACGCTGCTTGGATGGCAGCAGATGTTGCTCCAAAACTTGTATTTACCTTTCAGCATTAATTGTGCCTTCACAGATGTGCCAGTTACCACTGCCATGGGCACTAACACACCCCCCACACCATCAGAGATGCTGGCTTTTGAACTTTGCGCTGTTGACAATCCAGACAGTCCTTTTCCTCTTTGGCCCGGAGGACACGACGTCCATGATTTCCAAAAACAATCTGAAGTGTGGACTCGTCAGACCACAGGACACTTTTCCACTCTGCGTCAGTCCATCTCAGATGAGCTCGGGCCCAGAGAAGCCGGCGGCGTTTCTGGGTGGTGTTGATATGTGGCTTTCGCTTTGCATGGCAGAGCTTTAACTTGCACTTGTAGACGGAGCGACGAACTGAGTTCACTGACAGTGGTTTTCTGAAGTGTCCTGAGCCCATGTGGGAATATCCATTACAGAATGATGTGGGTTGTTAATGCAGTGCTGCCTGAGGGGTCGAAGGTCACGGGCATTCAGTGTTGGTTTTCTGCCTTGCCGCTTACCTGCAGAGATTTCTCCAGATTCTCTGAATCTTTTGATGATATTATGGACTGTAGATGATGAAATCCCTAAATTCCTTGCAGTTGCACGTTGAGAACGTTGTTCTTAAACTGTTGGACTATTTGCTCACGCAGTTGTTCACAAAGTGGTGAACCTCGCCCGTCCTTGCTTGTGAACGACTGAGCCTTTCAGTGATGCTCCCTTTATACCCAATCATGACACCCACCTGTTTCCAATTAACCTGTTCACCTGTGGAATGTTCCAAACAGGTGTTTTTTGAGCATTCCTCAACTTTTCCAGTCTTTTGTTGCCCCTGTCCCAACTTCTTTGGAACGTGTTGCAGGCATCAAATTCAAAATGAGTGAATATTTGCAAAAAACAATAAAATTTATCCGTTTGAACATTAAATGTCTTTGTAGTGTATTCAATTGAATATAGGTTAAAAAGGATTTGCAAATCATCGTATTCTGTTTTTATTTATGTTTTCCACAACGTCCCAACTTCATTGGAATTGGGGTTGTACAAACCCAATTCCTAAACAGCAGTGACACTAAGTAAAATGTACTTAAACCAAAACAGTACAGAGACAAGACCTTGTGAAATGTTTATAAACATCTTAAACAGGTCACGCTTGCGTATAAAAGAAGCATCAAAGAAGGACCTAGTCCTTTCTAAGCAATGCATGGGTTGAGGTTCGTCACTTTGTATAAAGAAAAAAAGCTGAGAACCACAAATAAATGCCCATGATCTTTGGCCGTGCTGCATTAGAACCGGGCATGTTTCTGTGATGATCACTGCATGGGTTAAAGAAGATTTTGACAAACCGTTGTCAATAAACAATTTTGTCCATCTTTGCGTCCATACATGCAAGTTAAGACTTTTCTATGCACAGTGGAAGTCGTATGTCAACAAAGTGCAGAAACACCATTGTCTTCTCTGGGCTTGACTCGTTTGAAACAAACTACCGCACAGTGGAAATGTGTACTGTGGTCTGATGAGTCAACCTTTCAGAATGTTTGTGGAATTAATGAACATTGTGTTCTCTGGTCCAATTCATAGTATTACTAGCGTCTGTCGTGATATGGGGGGTATTAGTCTGTGACTTGCACATCTGTGAAAGCGCCACTAACACTGAACACAATATATGCTGCCTTTTAGACACTGTCTTTTTCAGTGATGTCCATGCTATTTGTATATGACTACATACAATAAAAATAATATATTGCTATTGTCAGAACAAAACCTTGTATTGCCAAAATGGTAACTTTAATGTAATTCAATGGAGCCAGACATTTTTCCAAGTAATTTTGGGCCATTTCTTTTGGTCCATTTATCATGAAATGTACAGGTAATATAAAGGGCAACCCGCATTTTCAAATTATGTCAAATACTAAAAACTACAAAAATAGTGGTACAAGGTTTTGTTCTTACACCAAACCACATTCACATGTGCAACAGCATGGATGGGTAATCCGAGAGTGCAGGTGTGAGTCTGGCCTTCCTGCAGACCAGATTGAAATTGTTTGTATTATTCTGCCCAGAATATGACAAAAAGGGCCCTGCATGGTTTCACAGCTGAAGGCTTGTATAACAGAACATAGCCAAAATATCAGATTTCAAAACTGGATCAATCGGTGTGTTCAATCCTCAAATGATCATTAAGTACAGTTAAAAGAAAAGGTGATGCAACAAAGTGATACAAATGCTCCTGCCCCATTTTTATGAAATGTGCTGCAGACATTAAAGCTGGAATGATCTAATATTTATAATAATAAAAAACAAACACCCAAAAAAAACATGAACCTCATAATCCTAAAATATTAAATGTTGTTACATCCCTACTCATGATTTATTACTCATGGTTACTAACCCTGATGCTGGAGAACCCCTGCCTTGCATATTTTGGTGTTTCCATGGTCAAACTCCTGATGCAGCTAACCAGCCAATCATCTGACTCATGGTTCTAATGAGTGAATGCAGTTACTTTAATTTGCACACATTGCTGATACAGACATTCAATGACTCACCCACAATGTTTGTGATCTCCACAGAAAAGCATTGTCAGTAGAATGGGAACAGCTGCACTTCAGCCAAAGGTCACCATGACCACCATGCTGGCCAGAGAGATATAAAACCACTGGCATTGTGTTGTGGAGCAGTGGGACTCTGTCCTCTGAAGGGATGCAGCCACTTCCAATACCTTAGACATGAGTTGGAGTTTGTGATCCAGAACTAATCATCCAACACCAGTACTTGACCTCACTAATGCTCTTGTGGCTGAATACAATCAAATCGGCACAGCAATGTTCCAATATCAAGTACAAAGCTTCCCAGAGCAGGATACTGAAGGATACAGGATAGAAGACTAAAACAAGTGTGTCAAAGCAGAGAAACACCAAAACATACCGTGCAGGAGTTCTTCAGGGCTGGGATTAAGAATCATTGATTTACGCTATTGCAGGGTTACTGAGTTAGGCTGCATTTAAGCTTGCTCAGGATCATTAGGCCACACACAGCTGAGTTTGTGGCTCATTACGGGGCTGTGGTGCTGCAGTGACAAGACCGTGGCGCACTTGCCCACTTCAGCTCTCCCAACATAGTCACATCTCTGACTGTCTGACCAGCTGCCTCGCAGCAGCCCAGGGGACACTGTTCAGTCTAGCAGCAAAATAACACGTAGGTGCTGTTACTGTGCTTTGAGAAGAGCCCGTTTGCTGGGTGCTCTCAGCTTTATTGTGTTTTGTCACAGCTTTTCTGTCTGGTTTTGATCAGTAGAAGACAGTACTTTGCAAACATCAGAGCAAATCCAGGTAAAACACCTATTAAATGTGTGTTAAGTTCATTTTTGAGTGTCGGGGAAAAGCTAAAACATATATTTGAACAAAAAATTCCACAGAAGCATCAACAAGTAAATAAAATATCTTTCTGTCTTTATTAAGTTAATTTTTAGGGGACCTGCTTTCAGTTTTTTAAAGAAATCTGCAGGCATGTTTTCCATAGTAGTTGTAAACACCTCCAAAGTTCAGCCTCATAAGTTGGTTATGTAATGTGCTTCTAACAATACGCAAAATCTCAAACACATTTACTGAAGACCAGGCTCTGGAGTGTCTTTATCTTCTCAGCACTGTACTGGGGTCATTATCTTGCTGTAGAGGGGTACTGCCTCCACACCCCAGATGTTTAGTTTTAGTGTACTAGTGCACATTTTTCAGTGGAAGAACAGACAAACATCTGTAAAAAACAGATTTTTAAAGATCTGAGGCGAGAATGAAGCTTGACTTTCTCCTATTTTCAAATATGAAAGCTTTAAACGGAAACTTCACTGATTTCTCAAAAATTTAGCATGATTAAACGGCATTCAAAGTGGTTTGATGTGAAATGCTCCATTCTAGAGAAAGTTGCCGAGTCAGAATAATCCACAGCGATGGTGATAAGAACCAGACGCCTGAAGAGTTTAATGTCTCTGAACGATCCTCTCATAGAAACTATTACATGAAATAGTTATAAATATGCTGCCTGATGTCTAACACATAGTTTCATGACAGTTTAGTAAGGAGGTTTCGGCTTAAATGTATTTGAATGTATACATTTTAATCTATTTGTGCCAGAGGGTTCCATGCAGGGTGGATGCAGCATCTAGAATTTTTAAGTCCCATCTTAAAAATTCAAAATCCTTTTAAAATTTTTTAAACTTTCAAATTTTCAAGTAAAAAGCTTGTGGATGACCATGTTCTCAAAGCCTGCTGTTTGATAGACTGTCACTCACTGGTATACCTTATAGATCTCTCTTCTGTCTGATCTGAAGTCTTCTGTGTAATCTCATTTCTTATTTATATATCATACTTGTTTGTCATAGATCTGCTATGCAGTACAGCCTGGAGGAGAACGGCTTCCACTTTGTGCCTTGGTTCCTCTCCTCATGTTCCTCATTCATCAAACTTAAAGAGTTTATTCCGACACTGTCGCACTTGGCAACACTCATTAGAGTGCCCGTATTTCTGGAAACCTACTTTGTATCTACATCTGTTATGAGAAGTACTGTATAAATGAAATCGACTGATTGGAACTGACTTGCCAGATGATTGTCGTTTAGATGCAAAGACATTTAGAGTAACTCATTAGGTCAGACACACAGCATAATTACATTTGTTCAAGTTCTCAATGTCACACAACACTGACACAGTCCTTTTTTTTTTTTTTAAGCAAGCAACAAATAGTAGCCAGACATCGCCAAATCGCCAGCAAAAGCCCAGCATGAGTCAGACCTATCCCCCTACCGTCCAGTCTCCGGCTGCTCTCCAATCCCCTGCATGTGACCCATAAGCCTGCAGAAAGCTCGCTGTGATCCGCTGCTAGTACACACTGAGCTAATTACACACTGCTAAGGCTGAGCTGTGTTGAAAGTCAGCCTGCCCAGCTTTGAAATGGAGAAAAGAGGCTGAAATTTGTTTAGGTAGAGGGGTGTTTGTGTGTGTGTGTGTGTGTGTGTGTGTGTTGGTGTGTGTTTGAACGAATAAGACCAGATGTGGTGCGTTTTTCAGTCTTACTCACTATCAGTATGCTTGTAATGCAGTGGACCTGGCCGTCTCGTGACTGGGTTCGTTTTGTTATTTGCTGTATTGCAAACTCTGCATGGCTACTTATTACTTCCAATTATCACCTGAATTTGATGTATTAAGTCCAGCAGTCTGCTCCTCTGTGTTTACTGGACCCAGTATATCCCACAAGTTCAGAGGACCAAAGTCATGGGTGCCTAGTACTTCCTTGGGCTGTTCTGAACTAAGAGTTTTTTCTGTCTACGCTCTCAATAGTGATGTGTTAAATTACAACACACAGGCCTGTTTTACCCTTTTAAACACATTGTGCCGCTTTCTGTTTTAACGTATTTCGTTAAGCACAGAAGTAAAGTGAAGTAACACAAAATGTCTTGTCCTTAACTGAATTGGTGTGTCTAGATAAGGACAGAAACACAGTAAACGTTGTTTCAAATGTTTTAAAGTTTGTAAGGAAACATATGCTGCGAAAAAAGTTTTTACCAGTAGTATATTTAAGAAATATGTGCAAATTAATACAGTTTAATGGTAGACACATTTTGAAATTGAGAGCTCCTGCCTGCTCAGAACTCTTAAAAATGGTTCTTTAGTAAAGAGAATGGTATTGTTTGTTATCTGTTTCTTTACTGAACTATTTAATACTTAAATGGTTCATTGAATGGCTCTTCACATTGAGGGAACATGTGTTGTATATGGTACTAAGTAGATCATATTACCCACGTAGGCAAAGGAAGTGTTAGGAGTCTTGCCCAAGGACTCTTATTGGTATAGTGTAGGGTGCATACCCAGACAGAGATTGAACCCCAGTCTAGAAGGTAGAGGTGTTACCCACTACACTAACCAACCTACATGTCTGTTAGGTACTCAGTGCCTAAGTAGTTGTTTCTGAAAGGTATGTTTACTTTGGTACTTTTATTCGAGAATGGAATATTTTACACACCTGTAAATTAGCAATTAATTAGTAAGTGTGACTGTCAGTGAGAGGGCTGTAGTGGGAGTCCGTGTCAGACGCAGGAGTGCAGACACGCTAAGATCTGCACTGGCCTGGGACAGGCCTAAGCACATCAGGAGCCATACTGGAGCAAGGAGGTTAGCTTAGGCCAAGCACACACACACACACACACACACACACACACACACACCTAGTCATACAGACGTGGTGTGAGATGATGTATGTGAGCTGTTGGGCTAAAAATCTAGCATGGTATTCATGTTGGTAGGGTGTGGTTACCATTACTGTCATAAAACCTCCACTTAGTCATTATTAGCTTATCTTTACACTGTGTGAACCTTTCATGACAAATAAACCCAGAGAAATGGAAACGTAAGTTTAAAGATTTTTTTTCTTGCTCTGTAAAGTTGATGTTTTCTTGTAGAAGTGAGTTATCTTATTGAATTTACAGCCATCTGTCACTGTGTTTACACACTGTGAAATCAGACCTCTGCATTTAACCCATCCGTGCAGTGAAACACCCACATACATGCACACTAGTGAACACACTTGCCCGGAGCAGTGTGCAGCCCTATCCACGGCATCCAGGGAGCAATTGGGGGGTTAGGTGTCTTGCTCAAGGGCACTTCAGTCATGAACCGTCAGCCAAGGGGATCGAACTGGAAACCTTCCGGTCACATGGCTGGTTCCCTAACCTCCAGCTCCAGCTCGACTTGGCACTTTTAAAGCAAAGTATTTGTAATGACCCATAATATCAATATATTTTATTAATAAATCAAATGGAAGTGATGTGGCAAGTGAACTTTAAGGCTCTCATTCACTGCGCATGTTCGGAGCACATTAGACGCTGCTGCCACTAATCGGCGATAAAACGCACTGTTACGGTGAAATAAGATCCAGTGGTAATGGATGTCCACGCAGCACATGTTACAGCCGTCCTGCCTGTTTAATGCAGTGATTTTAGAACTTCGGATTTGGTCTCGCTGTAGAGAGTCAGGGTCACTGTGTCAGTGAAATATCTGCGAGATGGGACATGAGCAACATAGCACGAAAGGCCTGTTTCTCACTGAGACTGCAGGTCACTTAGCAACACAGTCTCTTCTCTCTAGTAGCTACAAAAAGGCAGAGAGAGAGAGAGATTTAGCTAAGATGAGCATTTGAGACGAATGGACTTATTTGCATTTATAAGCACCTTAGTTGGTTTCCTGGAATGTTAAATCTGCAACCAGAGACTGTCAAACACTAAAAAGTTGTGAAGCAGAAGTAGCTTCTCAGTCATGATTGGCCCCTCCTAGTCCTGTCCATGTGCGTTTGTTTTGGTTTAGCCCCCTCGTTTCATGACTCTGCCCCTGATTGTCTCCACCTGTTTTCCACCTGTCCCTCGTTTTCCCTGTGTATTTAAGCCCTGTGTTTGCTGGTCTTTGTTGGTGTTATCTTCTGTGTTGGTTGTACTGGTCTATGTACAGTTGTTGGTTCTGTTTTATTCTGGTTTGTCATGTCTGTCCTCCAATCTATCCGTGTTGGCTCTATGACCCTGGACCGTCTTGACTATGACCCTGGATTTGCCCACAATAAAAGTTGCTTATCTCCGCATATGCGTTCGCCTCCTCGCTCCTCATTACATTCTCTTTCGAATTTTCCTGATCCACCTTAAGGTTTAACTTTTAAGTGTTTTATTTAAGTTTTATTAGTCCCACAATGGGGAAATTTCATCTCCAGATTTAACCCATCCATAAGGTGAAACACTACATACACACTAGTGAGCACACATGCACGAGGGGGCAGTGAGCACACCTGGCTGGAGCGGTGGGCAGCCCTATCCACGGCGCCCAGGGAGCAGTTGGGGGTTAGGTGTCTTGCTCAAGTATACCTCAGTCAAGGACAGTCAGCTCTGAGGATCGAACCGGTCACAAGGCCAGTTTCCTAACCTCTAGCCCACATCTGCCCGTAACTGATGCCACACTGGTTAAATGATTTAAGGAGGAATGGAAAAATTCAAACAAGAAGCTGGAGAATAAGAAGCGACTTCAGCATTCTTCAGAGGAAGAGTTTTCTGGCAGAGACTGGAGGAAAGCGGCTTTAGTTGAGCTAAAGCTTAAAGCAGAGGAAAGTCTCTGTTTTCATTCATAATTTTTTAGCCTATTCTAGGACATTAGCACACACTGAGACATACTGGACATTAAATATCGTGGCTGCCAAGCTGGTCTGATTTTTGGTGGAAGGACAAAATGTCTCTTCTTAACATTTGGGTTGTGACTCCTGACCTAACCTGGCTTTAATGCAGAGCCGCTCGGATTTCTCGATTATCCAGCTGTGTTTTTGATATGTGTCATCACAGCCTGTCTGGGAGCTGAGCTTACCCACTTCCAAGTTCCGCCCTTTGTGTTTCGTCAACATTTACGTTATAAATAAAAATTTAGAAAATCGATTTTTGACATTTGTGAATTGATTCAGAATCGTTCACGTCCGCATCGCGATGCATCAATTTTTTCCTGCTCCCCCTTGTGTAAACTGTGTGTACTCAGTGTTATACTAGTCACATTTTTTGGGCTGTTCAAGATTAAACAGCCAAACATTTAAAGCTTGTAAAAGACATGCCGTGTGTTTTATTCAAAGCTTGCAATCAAATCAACACTCCTTGGCCCAATCAATCATAGAGCTAGCCTGGTTGTATCTACTTAGACACCACAGGAAAAAAAAAACCTGATTGGTCAATTTTTTAAAGATGTTAAACCTTTTGTTTCCAACCAAAACTGAACAATACATTAAGAGTAATACTACAATACCTGCAGAGTTACAGCAGGCATGATGATTCTATTAAATACACCGTAAAACTGGCTTAAAATTTAGAGACGTTCCTAGAAGGCATTAAGGGTTCACCACTACGATGTGCAACTGGTTTACAGTGCTGTGTACCTGATGTGAAAATGGGCATGAATATGATTATGACAAAGACACAGAAAGAGAGTGAGTGAGGCCGCAGGTGCAGGAGAGAAGCTGATCGTACATTAACTCACTGTGTACCACCCAGGCTCCATTTTATGAGAACAGGCCAGCCTTTCCTTCCACATCACTACACTCTTCTCATTTGGCCTAATCTCGCCTTACCCTACCTAAAATAACACTGCGCAGTTGACAAATCGCCCTAATCAAGCATGAAAGTGGGAGGTGGTACATTGCTTCTGCAATAAGTAATCAGCTAAAAAAAGTAATAATATAAGAATTTTTTTTTCTGGAATAGTTGGTGATTTGGTGAAGGGGAGCAGGTTTGATACATGTGTTGATAAGAATGCTATGGAAAGAAGAATAATGGTTGACTTGTGTGTGTCTCTCTCTCTCTCTCTCTCTCTCTCTCTCTCTCTCTCTCTCTCTCTCTCTCTCTCTCTCTCTCTCCTGTAAGCGGCTCTGTCTGGCATTAAATATGTAAAATTAGCGTTTTAAGTGGAGCACATTGCTATGCTGCGCTCCGAGCACGCCCCAGCTCAGGCATGCATACGATATGCAATTGGCCATCCCCATGGCAACGTGGATTGGATGAAAAGGTTTAGTGAGTGAAAATGAATGAGATTGTGGGTTGATTCTTTATTTAGTGGGTTTATTCAGGGTGTAACTCATACCAAGTGCCCGCTAATGTAGAAATACAGTACGTCCCGGCAGCAGGAGCACAATGTAGGGACACTCGCAGGAAGGTGAGACAGCCTGAGAGTTTCTCTGAACACATCTTCTGGAAATAGATTGAAGTCTGCTCTCAGGCTCAACTGCACCATCAATACAGATTCACCCCTGAAAATCCATTTCAGTCTGATGCTGCTCTCGATCTGCATCTAGACACTGATCTTTAAAGTGAGAGCTGGGTAGCTGGACTGTATGGGTGCAGGACAGTAAGCAGCTACATATAGTGGTAATCCTTAAAACCTTCATCCACATCTAAAGCAAAATGTAAACATTTTAATGCTGATTTTTAGGAACTGAGAATTAGGCCTGTTATGGTTATTACAGAATTGCCTGATCGCAGTTATTTAAGCTTATTTAAGTTTTCAGTTGTTAGCTTTCATATGTTTGTTCATGGTATTGGACATGTGGTTATCTGTTATGTTGAGATTAATGCATGTAAATGAAAGAAAGACGAAAACATTTATTGAGACAGTTTCATCAGAAAACTTCTAACTGGTGCAGTAACATCTTTAGAGGGCAGTGGTGAGTAATGCAAGTTTATTTGAGCTCTCTTGTCCTTTGGGAGCTGCTTCGAATCTACAGCTAGAAGAAAGTAGGCTGATCAGCCAATTTAGGCTTGTGTCTAATAGTTACACACAATAAAAACAGATGGTTAAATAGTTAGTCTCAATTGTTTATATGGCGATTAAGCATCAGCTAAAATTTCGTGATTGTGATTACTGAAAATTCCAGTAACTGACAGTATTGGCCTGTATAATTGATGACTAATTAATGACTAATAGTTTTAGGTTAGGCTTAACTGGTTTCCTGGCTTACATTGATTGTCTGTTGTGACTGTGAATTAAATATGATTGTCTGTTCCTGGAACCTACCAAGTGGGAATTGCTCACAGCTATGGTGATGGGGACCAGACGTCTAAAGAGGTTACTGCCTCTACTGCTAAAGAAAAAAACTACATTACAGAATTTCTAATATGTGGTGTATTTGGATAGTTAATGTCTGTATTTGTATTGTAGACAACTTGACCCATGGTTCCTATCATTTATGGCATTTGGCTGACGCTCTTATCCAGAGCAACTGACAGTTTGATCATTTTTTTTACACAGGTAGGCCAAGGCAGTGTTAGGAGTCTTGCCCAAGGACTCTTATTGGTTTAGTGTAGGGTGTTTGCCCAGGTGGGTGATTGAACCCCAGTCTACAGAGTAGAAGGCAGAGGTGTTACCCACTACACTAACCAACCACCACAAAGAACACCACTGTAAAGAAATTAGAGTCAGTAAGTTTCTCTACAATTAACTATTTCTTTATATTTACTTTATTTACATCACAGTTGGCTGAATTTTGCAACACTTGTGGAATTCCCCCTTTAAATTAACAGTAGAACTCAAAGTCTAAGTTTGAATGTATTTGCATGTTTTTGGTCATTTAACCATGACAGTGTTTTGTGTTCAGGTTTGCCAGTTCAGATTAAAGGTGAGTGGCAGCTAAGCATCAATTTAGCGCCATGGAAGCAGAGATATCAGAACATGAAATAGAACATTGAGAATAAGCAGAAAGGAAAAGCTATCTGCTCAGTCTTAATCTGTCTTTGTTTCTCTGTTAATATAAAGCACACACACACAGTCGGTGATTCAGAGCTCTTGCCCTTTTGAGTACAGATTGTTCTGGTTTAACCTCGCCGCTCTGAACGTGTCAGATTATGAGGGAATACAGAGTTCAATTCCAGCAGACCATGAATAGCATGACATGCTGGCTTACATTTAATCTCTGCCCATTGGGTTTAGTCTGAGGCATGAATAGATCTATTAACTGTAATACGATGCAAGTTAATCGGCATACAAGTGGCATTACACGCAGTGAAAGACCTCTTTTTATCATTTACAGCTAAAAGGTATAATTTACATTTCTATTTCATAATTATAACTGCAGTATGGACTGATGAAGAACAGTATACTGTACTGTATGCAGCGACAGTGATAAGTACAGGTTCTGTTCAGTCCACCAGCTGAGACCATACTGAGACTAGGCTTTATAACAATTCAGATAAAATATAAAACCCTGGTCAGATCACATGATTTTTTTTTTTTTTTTTTTCTAAGTCAAAATAAGTTGACAGATTATCTACAGTGTTTTTTTTTTTTTTTTTTTTGTAGCGACTTTTAGCACACAATTTGTATTTTTTATAGTTTTATATATTGGGTGGGGGGGCGTGTCATAACTTTTGCAAAGGCGATAATTTGTGTTTTATTTTTTCCCAATATAAATCCAGCAAATAAATAATAACTGTACAATAAAGTGTGCAGAATTGTGTTCTCAGTAGAGGATGTATTCACTTATTTTCACATAGTGAATTATCAAAGCACACACTTTGTCTGGAGGTTTTGCGGACGGCTATATCTGCTTTAAGTTCATAAAACTTTGTAGGCGTTTTTCTTACACAACGGTGAAAATCAAACATTACTGTAAAATGTCAAAAGCAAACAAGGTGCTTCATATAAGCTTCTTATGAGAAACAACAAGACAGTTAACACCTAAATAGAGTCAAGTAATTACATAAAAATCTGTTGCACTGAGAATTCATTGACTTTATTTTTTACATGCACATGCAGACGGGAATGAGAAATGAAGGGTTGGTTGCATCATTCTTACTCAGGCCTTTGCGGATTCCTCTTGAGTTAGATTCGGTCTTTGTGGTATAGCTTTAGGCACAATGATTAAGCCTAGCCATAGTTTCCCCAACCCAAGGGAGTCACTGGCAACGTGTTTATGATTTAACGCAATGCCTACCTTCGAGCCGAGAGGGCTGAGAAGTGTCAGTGATACGGCTGAGCCTTTGAAACCTTAACATTAGCCCACATGTTTCTGGTTTTGACTGGGCAAGTGCTGGGAACCTCTCGCGGTCATTATGCTGCTCGTTCGCTACCTTAATCATCTCACACAGTATCTGCCCTTTGTCCCCACCCCAACAACACATCGCCTCCAGCCACCAGTGGACATTTTGGATCCAACTCCAACGTTCCTGGCTTTGAACCAGGACTTGATGAAGAGGCATCTGTTTCGATGGACGTTAAACATCGCTTCTCTTTTTTGTCCCTTTTGCTCCCTCCTTTGAGGAAGAAGGGATGATAATGGATGGAAGGAGGGGTGCCTGTTTTCCTGCGAGAGCAAATTTGACGCCAGACCTTTCTCTTCCGGGACGAGGCCTAATCAATCATAACCGATAACAAATTCATCAGCTTGAATCAATTTTAGGCTGTTAAGATCAAATAGGGGCAGTTTGTGGGAGGCTTTTCCCCCCTCCCGGCCTAATTTATATAATGTGGCACAAATTTAACCCCCCACCCCCACAGCCACACACACTCTTTTCCTTTTTTTCTTTTATTTTTGTATTGAAATTGGTAATTGGTGTGTATATCAATTATAAAGAGGGTCTTATAAAATTATTTGCAGTTGTTAGATCAGTCATCTCCATGTGATTATGCTCTACTACAGGCCAACATAACCACCCAGCTAGTTCTTAGATCTGCATTCAAGTTAATCACTTTCAATCACTGGCATACAATAAATCATTTACATTTCAGCTGAGATGCAAGTTTGAAACCCGGACCAAAAAAGGGAAAAGCAGCGTAACGGCATCACAACAATGAGTCATATGTTCTCTGTGCACATATTTAAACACTTCGCTGCTGGGCTGCATGTCCGGAGTAGTGTATCTGCTTTGTAAATATTAATCCCAACTCAATTGCCAATGACATCTCAAAGAAACCCTTGCATTCATCAGTGTTAAAGGCCCTGGGACAAACACTGGCCCATCAAAGGCCAACAATTATTGCTAATAGTTACTGCAGGCCAAAGTCTACCCCCTCCAGGGTATTTCAATGCTTCTTTACACCCCCCTACCCCCACTTGCCCACCCCTTCTTCCCCCTGTGCTTGGGGTGGCTTGTACCAGGGGGCTTAGCACAGGAAGTTGGGAAGCTTTGAAGATCACAAATCAGGTACCAAGCAGCACTTACGGAGGTGAGCTATGGTCAATTTGCCGTTTCACATTCATTTGGGGAAGTGAGTGGGACAGCTGCACGCCAGTATCGCTGTGGTCACTTCTTTAAGGAGTAGCATCAAGAAGAAAGCATTTCATAGAAGAGTTCTGTCTGCTTTTTGAGTGATAATTAAGACCTGTCTTGTGCAGTTAAGCTAGGTTTTGAAAACTGCATAGGGATTTGAAAATTACAGACGAATATGGAAAAAAACCCTTAATGCTATCATGTAATTACCTAAGAGTGTAATAAAGTGTGTGAAAGTGATCGACGCTCATTTGGCAATAATTGTTACCCACCAACTATCACTTATGCGATACGTTGTCCCTTTTGTTGTGTGACGTCGTTTCTTCGAAGACGACTTTGTGCTCTTTTATGTATTTTTGTGCAAGCCACATATTTACAGTTTGTTCTGTTCATAACAGACGTTAATCCTCACTTTTCTTTCTTCCCTTGCTCCCTTTTTTGAGAAAGAAAGAATGATTGTGGATGGAAGAGGCCTGCCTGTTTTCCTGAGAAAGTGAATTTAATGCCAAAATGTGAATGCTGCAGTGGTTTTGAAATGTTACACGGGTTTTGCTGTTTTAGATTTAGTGGATTTGGCCTTGGCCCGCGTCCCGAATGCATGCTTTGCTGTATTAAAACAAAATCATCTTTTCTGCAAGTCTTACTAATAGAAACCCATCAGTAGTTTTTCATTCGGTAATAGAAAACTGTTGAAACTCATGCATTAGTAGTTTTACACTGAGGTTTTTTTTTAGCATCCTGGTATTAGGACGTGTTTGATTGTGCAGGTTTCTAGCATGGAGTCACGCACAGCTCACTTGTGAATGGGCCGTGCAGTGGTGTCTGGTTCCGCGCTGCCTCCGCTGAGGTGAGCAAAGGTGTCAGTTTAAAGGAAAGTGACGGGACCACATCCCTCTCTTTCTCTCTCTGCTCCAGGCTCTCTCGGCCCGTCTCGGCCTTCTCAGGATCCCATTTCTCTAGGCCAGCCGCTCTGCCAGACGCTCAAATCAGTCACAGATTGGCATGAAGAAGAGCAGAAAGAGAGAGGGAGAGGGAGGCAGACAGGGAGGAGGAAAAGGGAGGGATGGGGGGGGGAGAGAGAGGAGATCCTAATGAATAGCATTTGGCCGTCCACACCTTGCTTGTCTAAACCCCCTTCACCGGACGGCCTCTTTAGCTTTGATCACGGCTTCAATTTGTAAATGTTACCAATGACCTTTATCCTTTTTATTTCCCTCCTTCTCTCCGTCCCTCTTTTCTCCTGCCCCCGTTTGCCCACGCTCTGCCCCCGGGCCGTCGAGTCAGTTTCAAAGTGTTGATCCCCATCTGAAGTCTGCTGCTGTTATTAAGTAGGGGAGTCAGCGTACGTCCCTGCTCATGTCATTTATAATCTGTGATTGGCCTGCTGTGGGAATACGATCGCGCCGGGTTTCACTCGATGTTCTGCAAAACGGCATCTTATTCCGACCACGCATGCCTGGCTTTCAAGAACTTTTTCAAGGACATTATTTTTGGTTTTATGAAAGAACTGCAAACGTCGATGTAAAACGATCCTAATTATTGCTAAAGCGACTCAGTAAGTCTGACTGTCAACCGACTGGCCATTCAGCCCCTGATCTTTTGCAGAGGGAGAAATTGTCTCATCCTGTCCTTGCTCTGCCCTTTGGCTACTGGACTGCAGAGTGGCACATGATTCAGGTCACACATACTAGATTTTTCAGAACTTCATTTTGGTCTTTCTGTTATACCTTTGCAGAGGAGCTGAGAACTTTTCTGAGCCTGATTACAGCTAAAGCGACTCGTTGACTCATTCAGACTCCACTTTTAGGGTAATATTTGAGAAGATGGCATTGTTGTTTTCTTCATGAGCCGGTTTTATCTGTCATCTGTGTGTGGCGGTTGGGGTCTGCTTATTGATATAAGTGTAATTTGGGCTTTGGGAGAATACAGGCCATGTTGAAGATCTTCTCCATGTTCCAGCGGCACAAAAGGCCGATAACAGGAATATTACCGTCATCCCTCGACACTTCCAATAGAGAAATTCCTGAGTAATTGTCTGAGTGGGCCGCGGTGATTTAGCCTTGATTACGCCTTCCTGCTTATCCCCATTTAGATATTCTTTCATGTATTTACTTATTTCCAAGTGCTGACACGCAATGTTGATGGTTCCAGTGCAGTATTAGAGTTTCTTCATGATCTTTTGCTTTCAGTAATATTTGTCCAAGTTTATCATTCAAAATTTTTATTCTTACAGGCAAACAGCGTTTAAAATTATAGCCTTTTTTCGTAATCTGACTTTGTAAACACAACAAAAAACGGTTAAAATCAGTTAATAAAAAGAAAAAAGGCTCATAAAGAGGTACAGTTGTAGCCGTGAGTTCGGCCTGATTGGTGTATTACCTGGTTCACTGGCTTGTTCTCCGTCTCGAGATAGGTCTCCCTCTTGAGACTGGGATAGGACTCTCACATCGCCGGGTGCTGAAAGAGGAGCAGAGACGCGGGTTTGTACCGGCTTTATCTCCGTCTGACCTCTGGCCTCTGCCGTATCTCAGCCCTGAGAGCAGCGCATGTATTTCAACAGCAGTGCTGCATGGGAAATCCAGCGCTCTTTTCACAAGGAAAGAATGCAGTGCTTCAGTAGTTTTACAGTGTGTTCAGTTAATGACGAAAAAACAGCATTGATGCATTTGATGCCTTTAAATTGAAAGGTAGAATTATTAATAGATTAATATTAATTGCATTGCAATGGGCCATTCGCAAATTACTACTAATAATGACAACAAAAAAGCAACGTCAATATTTTACTGTTTAAGCACATATTTACCCCTTCAGTTTGGGTTGAGTTGTAAATGTTTTACTGACATATTCTGTGAACATTACTGTCTTTACCATTGCTTGACATATTTGCCTTATTTAGCACTGCATTTTGATAAGTTATTAGATTTGAGGATGAAGCATTTGATTCAATTCAACTATAGTTATCATTATTATCTTATTTACCCAAATATAATGAGCTTGTACTTCATTTAAAAATGTGGCACACAGTGACGCACAGGGATGGTTGGTTTGATCAGAGCGTCTGTTAAGTGGATAGTTATAAGTTTTATTGCTCAGAAGTAAGAAATAAACCCAAAATAGCTTCTGTGCTAGATAACAAACCAGTGCATTACAGTGCTTTGTTAGTGCCTTAGGATTTTTTTGTGCTCTTTTTAGGGATCAAGTAATTTGTGAATTCTGAGTAATTTTTTTTTTTTGATTTGTCTTCAAAAGTTCATGGACAGAAATCTAGTTAAGGGACTAATACCCCAAATAAATTCAATTCAAATTAATACCCCAAAAAATTCAAAATTGATTTTGGCTAAAATGCATGTAGAGCTGAGGTTTACCTTTCAGTTGACTGCACTTGAATTACACAAAACTTTGGCATCATGCAAAGAAAAGCTATTTATTATATGTTTATTATTCAGAAATGAATACAGGTGTGTTTTTTTTTTGCTCCTTGTGGGGGAATAAGTCAACATGTTGACAGAAAAATACATTTGAGCTATTTCTGGACCTAGCATTAGCACCAGGCTAGCCACTTGGCAATAAAAGCCATGCTATCACTGCACTTCAAATGTCCACTTAAAGTGCTATATCAATTGGTCCCATGCTTCCATGTTAAGTAGCTTCTGAAATACTTGATTGAATAATAAGCAGTTAATGAATTCAAATAAATCACACTAAAGTCATTTGAGTAAGTTCTGATGAACTGGACTGATAATTTTTTATGTATTATGCAAAAATGAAATGTTGGACTTATTTAGAAATATCTCAAGTGGTTCCATGCAACTGCGCTAAGTAGCTCTAATTACAGCAATTAAAGTAGAAGAGAAAGTTATTATGTTTAAGTTAGATCTCCATCCTTTCATTAAGCGCTGCTGAGCTGTTGTAGTAGTGCACTCAGCTCTCGGCTACATCGGTGTGGCTAAATGATTAACCACCTAGTGTAAGAAAGATGCACAATTATATGGTGTTCTATGGTATATGGTATATATTATGTGGTATTCCAGAGAAAGATTCACTCATAATAACTAGGACTTACTGATATACAGACGACACTGACTGTTTTCTACCTGTTGTGTTAACATCTTAAATTGAGAGATATTTATTACACCCTAAAGGATTATTCTGTGATTTCATGGAAAACAGTGCAAATTAGTTGTCATCAAAAACACAAACTAAAAAACCAAAAGAGCTTGGTTATGTCTGTGTCGGGGCATATGATTTAAAATTTTGATATAATGTGAAAAGAAATGTCACATTATACTATATTATATAGTAGCATTAAATTAAAGATTTAAATTAAATGAAAGTTTCAGTACGGAGAGGCCACTGACATTGTGATTTATGTCTGAATGTGGGGGCACTCGTGGGCTGGAGGTTAGGGATCTGGCCCTGTGACCGGAAGGTTGCTGGTTCAATCCCCAGTGCTGACAGTCCATGACTGAGGTGTCCTTGAGCAAGACACCTAACCCCCAAATGCTCCCCGGGTGCTGTGGATAGGGCTGCCCACCGCTCCGGGCAAGTGTGCTCACTGCCCCCTAGTGTGTGTGTATTCACTAGTGTGTATGTGGTGTTTCACTTCACAGATGGGTTAAATGCAGAGGTGGAATTTCCCAGTTTGTGGGATTAAAAAATGCAGCTTAAAATCTCCCAGGAAACTGTCCTTTATGGTTTAATATTTGAAAAATGTTACTTTTCCTTTTTCAGTCACTACCTCCCATCTGAACTAGTAAATGTATTCAGAGACATTGCTGTTTTTCTGTGTCTGCAATATTGATCATGTCTTGCAGTGGGGTCGACGGTTTGAAAGCTTTTATAGCGTCGGAAGCTAAAAACACCTCGTGGGCTCCTTAAGGTGAAATGCAGTTGCGACGATTCAGCAACGAGCATTTCCCATCTCAGAGGCCCCCTGAGCCGCACAGGCAACGCTACATCAACCGCTCAATTAAAGGAGCACATCCAATATTTATCCAGTACACTGCCAAACTCCTGGCTCAAATTACCAGACAAGAGGTTTGACAAGCTGCGTCCTGCCACCGCCATTGCTGAGGAATCAAAATCATACAGTTTTTTTTGAGTTGTTGTGTGTAGCACGTCTGTCTGGCACTGTTCTTTATTTTTGTTAGTCAATATGGTGAACATCTTCCAGAGTCACAGGATATGCCATGTGCCGGATGGTTCTGAGTATTAGTGCCACTAAGAGTTTAGTGCATTCTTTAGCGCCCATCACTTTCTCACTTTTTTGTCTTTCTCTCTCACCCTCACTCTCATTTTACTCATTTTACCTGCCGTGGCATATCTTCATTCACCAAGCCCAAAATTCCACCTTTGTCCAATAAATGTTGCAGAGAGAGGAGAATCATTAGTTCCTTTAATGAGCAATAATTCATAGCTCACTCTGCACCCTGTCAGACGTGGAGATGGGCCTGGCTGCTATTCTGCCCCAGGCACTGAAGGCAGTCTCATTAAAAGTGCATTAAGTGCGCGCACACACACACACACACACACACACACACACACACACACACACACACACACACACACACACACACACACACACACACACACACCACACTTGACTCCTGTGAATATGGTGCTGTTTAGTATTTAATGCTTTCTCTGTCAGACACTAATAAAAACTTCCCCAAAGATGAGATGGGATCTTGTAGGTACAGTGCTGCGCAACAGCCTTCATTTATTTCATTTCTAGTCCAAATGGTCCTTAAGTACAAGTTATTCATTTTTCAGATGTTTCTGAGGAGACTTGATCAAAATGGAAAATAAGTAAAAAAAAAAAAAACAGGAGTTTCTAAAACTGGAGCTCAAAAAAATATTAAAACATACAGAGAAAATTTGACTCCTAATAAACATGCAAGACCTGGTAGACCACCAAGACTGTCGCCATCAGAAAAACAAGATGATTTTGGTTTCTGTGTATAAAAATGTAACATGTCAAAACGAAAGAAGCGCAAAGCCAGAGCACCAATCAGGGCCCAGCGGTCACTTTGTTTAGAGCTGGTTTTGACCTGTTGGTCATACCGACCCAGTGCAGCACGCGGTTCAACGTCAGCGCAGCAGCGTAAAACTTTGGGAGAGTCTGTTCAACATAAATGATGAACTAACCTAACTTTGTGTAAATAGAGCTCAATATAGAAATATGTCCACATATGCAGTCGAGACTGACGCGGCTTTTTTCTGAATTTCTACAAACACCATTTCATTTTATAGTAAATGAGTTTGGGCTGGTTTATGTTTATGAACAGACGCCTACAGATCAACATAGTAAAGGAGCTCATCTGTGATCCTGAGTTTAAAGCCAGTTTTTATTCAACTTAAACTTGGAACTAACCACTCGGTTCTCCCTGATGGAAACTGTTTACCTTCAGTGTTTTGTGCTTCTGATCATTTTAATAGACGTCAGCGTCACTAATTAATGACGTTCTATTAAAAGACTGGTTTACCAAGAGAGACGCTGGAGGACTTTCACCTGAAATGAGTTCATGAAGCCAGTCTGGTTATAAAAATGATAACAGGACATCAGAGCCAGAATTACTCTTTTAGTACTTTTACTTTATACTTAAGTACATTTGAAGGTAAATACTTTAGTACTTTTACTCAAGTGGAGGTCTAAAGGGAGGAACTTCTACTTTTACTGGAGGAATATTTTACCTTGGGGGTCTCGACTTTAACTCAAGTACAGGGTTTGTGTACTTTGTCCACCTCTGGGAAAAACATCCCTGCAGATTTCTTTGAAAAGCTGAAAGGAAGTCTCTAGTATGGAGAAGAAGCTGTAACAAAGGTAAAGGGGGGGACACACTAAATACTGAGAAAAGGCTTTTGCATAATTTTCTGTTAAAATGTTTATTTTTTTTTGTGTTTTTCCCTGACAGTAAAACTTGCTTAATGGCTATTTTGACTGATTTTTGCCCACTAGTGTGTGTGTGTGTGTGTGTGTGTATGTGTGTGTGTGTGTGTGTGTGTGAGTCAGTGGAAATTTGTCTTTTGTTCTGATGACAGAATAAGATTTCTCAGTGTTTCATCACTGAGTCTGTGGGTGCTTTTGTCCCAAGTGAAGAATTGTAGGAAATCTTTCAGGTTCTAGCTAATTGGTTACATTTCCTTTATGAATGTGCGCTGATTCACGTTTACATTTACTGAGCCCGTCTTTGCTGCTATATGACTGTTTCCATGCCAGAAAGGTTCAAGACAGTTGCAAGAGGTCAGAGAGGAACATTTAAAAAGCTGCACATTTCTGCCTGCAAAGGTTCTGAAGTACGATTCATGCATAACACAGAATGAGAGCCTTAATGTCGTTCAGTACTGCATAAACGCAGTAAGCAAGTGTGTGAATGTGTGTAATTCAGTGGTTGATGTCATTCAGAGTGCTTTGATGTGAAATGGTTCATTGTAGAGAACGATAAAAAGAGAAACATTGTAGAGAAACATCACAACCACTTAATAATGAAAAATCAGTGGAATTCCCATTTAAGAGTGGGTGATATGGCTAAATTCTAACCTCAGGCATTTTCTTGCATTTTATGCTTTCATATTATAAATGTATCTTATACTGTTCATTCAGTTCAGACCAAAAACAGGAATCAAGCACTAAATTTGAAGACCTTTGTTTGCATTGTGGTATATTGTGTTGTTATAGGGCTGTCACCCGAACACTGGACAGTGCTTACAGCAGTCTTAGATAAATCAACGAGCAGCAAACTTACAACAGCAAAGCAACAGTAAAGTTGAGCTCCAGTTCCTCTCAAGAACCTCTGCTGTAACAAGAATCCATCCATCCATCCATCCATCCATTTTCCAAGCCGCTTCTCCGTCAGGGTTGCGGGGGGTTGCTGGAGCCTATCCCAGCAGTCTTCGAGCGAAAGGCAGGATACACCCTGGACAGGTCGCCAGTCCATCGCAGGGCAGACAGACAGACACAGGCAGTGCTGTAACAAGAATCCACGAGCTAAACAAGAGCGAGGGTGAGAGGCTACAGTCACAGAGGAGTTGGAATGATTAACTGTGAATATGCTGTATGTGTCATACACTCACTGGTTAGTATATATATGTACCACTATATACTAATATATAACTATATAACCACTATACTAACTATATAACCACTATATACTAATATGTATATAGTATATACACCTACTGTTGCTCTCGCTGGACGTTGGTTATTAAATGTGGGAATTGTTTTCACTCTCTGGAAATCACATACTTTTTATATTCAGATTCATGTGAACTTTGTATTCACATGATGAAAATGACATTATTGAATTAGTGATAATAATAAATAATAATAAGTAATAATAAGTAAATAACCCTTTTACTAAAGATTTCCATGGAGGGGAATGTTGACAAGTTCTTCTTATTTTTGAACGCTCTGCCATGGTTGGGGGCAGTCGTGGGGTAGAGGTTAGGGAACTGGCCCTGTGACCAGAAGGTTGCTGGTTCAATCCCCAGCACCAACAGCACATGACTGAGGTGTCCTTGAGCAAGACACCTAACCCGTAATTGCTCCCCAGGTGCTGTGGATAGGGCTGCCCACCACTCTGGGCAAGTGCGTGGGTGTGTATTCACTAGTGTGTGTATGTGGTGTTTCACTGCACAGATGGGTTAAATGCAGAGGAGGAATTTCCCCGTTTGTGGGATTGAAACAGAATCACTTAACTTAAAGTAATAAATATATACTAATAATATACACCTGGAACCAAATGCATTACTTTAAAATTAAATAAATGAGCAAAAAAGGCAAATAGTTTTTGTTTTTAACTAAACAAAATAATACGATTACTTGTGATTAATTGTTGCAATTGGTAATCCTGGGATGTTCTATTTTTGCCATATTGCTCATGCTTACAGTTTCCATAGAAGGGGTATCCTAACCTTGTCTTCTCTCCTTACAGAACAGAGAGAAAAGCCCTGTTGGATGATTTCACACTCTCTGTGGCTTGCACAGACTCTCTGTCTCTCTCTCTCTCTCTCTCTCTCTCTCTCTCTGTCTCTCTCTCTCTCTCTCTCTCTCTCTCTCTCGCTCTCTCTCTCTCTCTCTGTGCGAGGAAGCAGCAGGCCCAGTGAGCAGGACCCTGATGAGAAAGGAAAAGACAGGCCAAAGCAGTAAGCCCTCAAGTCATGCAAAATGCAACACAAACGCTGCTCCATGAAAGCCTTCTGATGGCATACAGGCCAACTCACACACTCTCACTCTCTTTCCTCTTACCCTCTCCATCTTTCTCTCTCAACAAGCCAGTACACTATGTACCACCCACATACTCTGTATTTCCAAAAGTATCCAGACAGTTCTTATAATTATTGAATTCAGCTATGTCACATCAGACACACGTACTCCAGGACACAGAGGTGCCACCATTCACATACTGAGATCACTGTCTGGGCATTTGTTAGGTTCCATCACAAAAAATGCAGGCTAGCAATTCAGAGAAACACATTGGTTTGCCTGCATATATAAATAAGGATATTATGTTATACTTCAAACATGGATTACCAAGGATGAGCTTTTGAGGACGTAATTAAGAAGACAGAGATAGTGCAGCTGTGACACTAGGTAACAATCTAGGTTAGCTATTCCAGCTGATGTTAAATAGGTCCCTCAAATACCTTGTGAAGAGGCAGTCTTCCTTACTTATCCAAAATCAAAAACTACCTAAGTCCCTCAGCTGTTTCTGAATAATAGGAAATGTTCCTCTGTGTGTTGCTATATCTTCGTGCGGTACCAGTGCTGTGACAACGCTTGTTTGTTTTTGCTTCCCTGCAGTTAACTGGGTATCCGTTTGTGGACTCTTACTCTTACTGGAATAATAAAGTCATTCTAATGCTCATCAGTAATTACAACTCTTTATTTCAGAAGAAACGTTAGATGGGTGGATTCTACAAACGTTTGGACACGTAGTCTGTTTCTGCAGGGAGATTCACTTGAAAGAGGCCCAGAATACTCTGTAATAACTCTTACTAGGGTGAAGCAATCTGAACGAAAAAACGTGCCATGTGCTCCTCTTTACATGGAGCATCGAACAAGCCGGGATGCACCCATGTCGGAGCGATGAGGTAGGCGCCAGACAGCCGTCACAACGTTTAGATTATGTGCAACTTCTGGGTGCAGATCCCCATACCTCTTCATGTGCCTGGCAGAACATAGAGATCACGTCCAGCATTGCGTGTAATGCAGTCGATTACACATGTCAATGTATATAGCGTATATTTTGGTTTAGATCATAACGGGAGTTGAACAGAATATTTGGGGCCTCTTTCAAGTGAATCTCCCTGTATAAACCTCTCGTGTAATTTGTAGTCCATTCAGTTTATTTTGAAGGAGAATTAGTTTACACATTGGCATAGACAAGTGCTCTAGAGGAAAGTACGCACCCTTTCATATAACATGTTTTGTTCCTATTCTAGTGTAAATAAGTTAACGGAGAACGTCCTCTACAGAGAACACACTTCTACTCAGTTTACGACGCAATTCCTGCTTTTTTGATTCATTTAATATATTGAGGAAAAATAAATAATAAAATATGGCTTATACAAAAAGTTAAAGCACATTTTGTATGTTGTAGTTTTTGTCTATATATTTGCCAATTGTGCACCAAAATGTGTAGAAAGATGCCATATTTAAGTGGGTTCCCTGTAAAGGGTGTGATAACTTAAAGTTAAGCGATACTTTTTTAGTCCCACAAACGGGGAAATTCCACCTCTGCATTTAACCCATTCATGAAGTGAAACACCACATACACACTAGTGAACACACACACTAGGGAGCAGTGAGCACACTTGCCTGGAGCGGTGGGCAGCCCTATCCACGGCGCCCAGGGAGCAGTTGGGGGTTAGGTGTCTTGCTCAAGGACACCTCAGTCATGGACTGTCAGTGCTGGGGATTGAACCAGCAACCTTCTGGTCACAGGGCCAGTTCCCTGACCTCCAGCCCACAACTGCCACAAACATAGCTCGCTTAGAAAATCTAGGGATTAATTGCTTGCCTGCACAGACTTATCCACTGTCCTTTATTCACGTTCAGATATGCTAATATTCCCTCACCTCCTCATGGACACAGTTGTGTGTTTATAACTTGACTTTTTACTGGAAACATTCATGAAGTTTTCCCCTTTCAGTTCATGCAAATCTGCTGGGGTGCTTGTTGCCTCAACCAAGTAACCATTTACTCAGATACAGTTAGCACTTGTTTTTTCCCCTCTCATATCTTTCACATCCACTTCTCTGCACATGAATTGTCGTGGCTCTCTGTGCACTCAGTGCAGCAGATGCTTTGGTATAGGCCGTCATTCTAGACTTCTCTAATCATCATACTTTAGCTTAATTAGATGATTAATTGCTGTATAAATATGTTTTTTATATAAAAATGTTTTTTTTTCTGACAGACACTTCAGTAGTATTACTGTGAAATAGTCTGATTAGCTGTCTTGCTTGCTTAGCTCTCTTGGTAATTAATAGCTCCCCGCTGATGACAGAAAGCTCGCATAAACATACATTATTCACTACTACTTATGCCCTTTACAGGTATTATAGCACCGGTCAGATTTTAGAACTGACTGGAAGGCCTTTGACGTGTCTCAGCAAATGTTTTCTGTTTTCTTTGATTTACATCTATTTGCTGCTCCCAACTGATGACAACACACTCGTCGATTCTCTGTTTGATGTGGCGTTAACAGAGGATTGTGAAAGCTAACAGCGCAAAATAATTGGGATCAGTTCAAATCAGGTGATTACGTCATTGTGATAGGCCTTCTACTTTTTCTGTCAGAGATGAGTGTGTGCTGGGGCACAAATGAAGCCCACAGTGGCTTTCTAAAGTATTTAAGGCTTCAAAGGGGTGACAGTTTAATACAGTACGGTATGTAATACTGCTCATTGTGAATTTTCATTTTATGGTTAATTTGCTGCTGGAGATCTGTTTAATTCAGTTTACGCTGTCGGTCAAAAGTCAAGACGCACATGCTTGTAGAAAAGTCTTTCGTATTTGCCGTATTTCCTCATTTTTTGCAGTACTAATTTACTTATTTTAGAATAAAAGACGAAGACGGAGAATAAAATGAAGACGTTGAAGTCTTGGTATCAGTTTTATACTCAGTTGGCACTCTTTTCTATGTATATTTGATATAAAAATGTAAAAATTTTAAATCTTCATTTTGGAAAAAAAAATCGTACCTTGGCACAACCTGCAATATTTATTTAAGTAAGTTAATACAACCTCTCCAGTGAACTAACCCACATATGGCACTTTTCTCCAAATTTTAGTGCCCAGATTCTGTTTATTTGCTCAGTGTAACATATTGCGGGAGAGGGGATATAACATAGAATATAAAGTGTGTCATAACTTTTACTTGTTGTATAACTTCCAATATGTTAAATACAGCCAGTAAACAGTAATATGGCTGTAAACTATGCAGAAATGTGTTGTTTGTAGAGGATTGTGTACTTATTTCAACAAAGCATGTAATTTGACTGGGGCAGCCAAACTTCTGCCTATGACTCAGTAAAGTGTATCCGAACGTTTGAGTGGTAGAGTATATGGTTTTTGCATTGTTTTGTTCTTATATACTAAGGAAACTGCGGCTTTTCCATGGAGCCAAAACCTCTGTGAGCTAATTTTGCATGTACTGGAGGTTAGGGAACCAGCCTCGTGACCGGAATGTCGCCAGTTCAATCCCCAGAGCTGACAGCACATGACTGAGGTGTCCTTGAGCAAGACGCCTAACCCCCAACTGCTCCCCGGGCGCTGCGGATTGGGCTGCCCACCGCTCCGGGCAAGTGTGCTCACTGCCCCCTAGTGTGTGTGTGCTCACTAGTGTGTATGTGGTGTTTCACTTCACGGATGGGTTAAATGCGGAGGTGAAATTTCCCCGTTGTGACTAATAAGGGTCACTTAAAGTTAATGGTGCACATTCAAAGTAGCCGTCAAGAAATGACCTTCTAATGTCCTTTTAGATCACATACTTCTCTCTTTTTTATCTATCCATCTATCTGTGCACACTTTCCCGCTTGGAAGTGAGTCCTCCCAACTGTCCAGGGGAGTGTTTGTGCCTCCTAAGGTGTTTAAGGATATGCCCACTGTGTGTGGTAATGGAGCACATTACTAATTCAGAAAGAGGAGAAGGAGAGATTGTGGTGTTACAGCTCTATAGTTAGGACAGCGACACACTGGGATAGCCATAATCTCTATTGTATATTTTGGTCAACTGATTGCCCTGAATAATGCATGGCTAAAAGCCTCTTGCCTCTCCAGTAAATCCGGTCCTTTTTCTGTTGTTGTTCTTGTTAAAAGACTGCACTTGCTACAGGCATCCCCTCCGAGTCCCTGAACACAAACACATGCCCGCTGTTCTTTACTTTACTCTTTCTCTTGACTCACAAACTCATCCATTGTTTTGGACACACACACACACACACACACACACACACACACACACACACACACACACACACATACTGTGCTGCAGAACAAACACAGAATGTGTGCAGCTAAAAGTTTCTCTTTATTACATCATCATTCTGTAATAAGCTTATTTTAGGATATTGTATCAAGCTTATTTTGTGATGTCAGACAATGAACTTGTGTATAGTGTGACATCAAACACTTCACATGAGTGATGTGGTAATAGACTGGACCCAAGTATCTATATGATCTTTTATCTGCAGTCTGGTTATAGTTGGACTTAAATACCAAAGAATATGAAAATAATAAACCATTCAGCTGGAGTTTACCATGGAAAAAGCTTTTTTTATGAGTGTTTTTTGAGGTTTGCAGTTAGTAGTAGTAGTGCAGATGTTTCATGCGTGACTGAGGATTTTGAGTGACAGCAGAAACTGTACACTCCTGTAATCACCTACCTTTAGACCTTTACATGCGGTGTCCCACCTTAAGAGCCTGTTAAATAGAAAACCAAAGTTTTCCAGATTTTTTTTAAAAATAAAATGCTTTGATTTGGTCTGTAAACTTTGGTTTCGAGTTTCAAAACATAGCGTTCACTCCACAGCCCATATGAATAAGCTAAAAACACAGCCGGTTTGGAATACACTGTCTTTGTAGTGTCATGAAGACCAGCACATTTACATTTATCCATATTTACGTGTTCAGCCTGCATGTTGTTTAACCCCACCCTCTCACATATAAACTGTAAGAAGGAGTTTCACTGGAGTTGCTGTTTGAATGGGGCACAATAAGAAAGGGCTCATTTACATATATCAGTCTTAAAGGGGTAAAGAATAAAGAGAGATCGGAAAAACACAAAACATGGAAGTGAAGCTTGGGGTAAACTTTCAAAATACAAGGAAGATTAGTATATGTGGCCCAAGTTTGGTACTAGTTTGTTTACAAACACATTAGCATAGCCTTACTTAAAGGAATAGTTTGGTGGAAAATCAAATTAACATGATTTATCAATTACCCCATATGTGTATATATATATATATATATATATATATATGTGTGTGTGTGTGTGTGTGTGTGTGTGTGTGTACATATATAAAATATGTGGAACATGAGGGATGTCTCATACTCTGTTGTTTTTTGTGACTCATGTTTGATGACATGGTTAGATTGCCAAAGTCCGTCTGAGGTCCTGGTCAACCCAAGCTTAGCACGAGTAAACCATAGCTTTGGACATATAAACTCATAAAAGCACTTGCATGCAAGCTTTTTCTGACCTTTTTCTGCTGTGTCACATGGGTGATGATGCCATCAAACATGAGTCACAAAAAAGCAGAGTATGAGACATCCCTCATGTTACACACTTTCTCAGAAATGGACGTCATTACATGTAAATAGAAGGTGAAAAAATGACACATTTTAAATGGTGGCAAACTTATGTGGATAAACTTAGGTGTGTCAAAGTCAGAATATGCTGGTGTGCAGGGAAATAGGGAAAATCTTTTAAACAGCTCTAGCAAACCTCTTGGACTGGTCCAGTTTCTTAGACTAACTGAGAACTTAGGCAGGTTATAGCATATATGTAAACTTCAGCTGTGCTGCAAAGCTAAGGCTGCATTTCTTGGCTGTTACATCACTGAAGGCTTTCCGTTTGGTGGGATCCTTCAAACGCAGCTGAGAATTAGTGAGAAATCAAAGGACACAACTGGTGCGTCCCTCGAGACCTTTAGTCTCCCACAGTCCTTCATGCACAGCTCAAAACAATTAGAAAAATGGCAGAGACATGAGTAGCGAGAAGCTGCAGCACCAGAATTTGTAATGAAATCTCATAACCTCCTCTCGCTGTGTCTTCACCGCTGTCTCAGTGTCTCCTCCTCTATCTCATAACCTCCTCTCTCTGTGTCTTCACCGCTGTCTCAGTGTCTCCTCCTCTATCTCATAACCTCCTCTCTCAGTGTCTTCACCGCTGTCTCAGTGTCTCCTCCTCTATCTCATAACCTCCTCTCGCTGTGTCTTCACCGCTGTCTCAGTGTCTCCTCCTCTATCTCATAACCTCCTCTCTCTGTGTCTTCACCGCTGTCTCAGTGTCTCCTCCTCTATCTCATAACCTCCTCTCTCAGTGTCTTCACCGCTGTCTCAGTGTCTCCTCCTCTATCTCATAACCTCCTCTCTCAGTGTCTTCACCGCTGTCTCAGTCTCTCCTCCTCTATCTCATAACTTCCTCTCTCTGTGTCTTCACCGCTGTCTCAGTGTCTCCTCCTCTATCTCATAGCCTCCTCTCTCAGTGTCTTCACCGCTGTCTCAGTGTCTCCTCCTCTATCTCATAACCTCCTCTCTCAGTGTCTTCACCGCTGTCTCAGTCTCTCATCCTCTATCTCATAACCTCCTCTCTGTGTCTTCACCGCTGTCTCAGTGTCTCCTCCTCTATCTCATAACCTCCTCTCTCTGTGTCTTCACCGCTGTCTCAGTGTCTCCTCCTCTATCTCATAACCTCCTCTCTCAGTGTCTTCACCACTGTCTCAGTGTCTCCTCCTCTATCTCATAACCTCCTCTCTCAGTGTCTTCACCGCTGTCTCAGTGTCTCCTCCTCTATCTCATAACCTCCTCTCTCTGTGTCTTCACTGCTGTCTCAGTGTCTCCTCCTCTATCTCTTAACCTCCACTCTCTCAGTGTCTTCACCGCTGTCTCAGTCTCTCCTCCTCTATCTCATAACCTCCACTCTCTGTGTCTTCACCGCTGTCTCAGTCTCTCCTCCTCTATCTCATAACCTCCTCTCTCTGTGTCTTCACCGCTGTCTCAGTGTCTCCTCCTCTATCTCATAACCTCCTCTCTCTGTGTCTTCACCGCTGTCTCAGTGTCTCCTCCTCTATCTCATAACCTCCTCTCTCAGTGTCTTCACCGCTGTCTCAGTCTCTCATCCTCTATCTCATAACCTCCTCTCTCAGTGTCTTCACCACTGTCTCAGTGTCTCCTCCTCTATCTCATAACCTCCTCTCTCTGTGTCTTCACCGCTGTCTCAGTGTCTCCTCCTCTATCTCATAACCTCCTCTCTCAGTGTCTTCACCGCTGTCTCAGTGTCTCCTCCTCTATCTCATAACCTCCTCTCTCAGTGTCTTCACCGCTGTCTCAGTCTCTCCTCCTCTATCTCATAACTTCCTCTCTCTGTGTCTTCACCGCTGTCTCAGTGTCTCCTCCTCTATCTCATAGCCTCCTCTCTCAGTGTCTTCACCGCTGTCTCAGTGTCTCCTCCTCTATCTCATAACCTCCTCTCTCAGTGTCTTCACCGCTGTCTCAGTCTCTCATCCTCTATCTCATAACCTCCTCTCTGTGTCTTCACCGCTGTCTCAGTGTCTCCTCCTCTATCTCATAACCTCCTCTCTCTGTGTCTTCACCGCTGTCTCAGTGTCTCCTCCTCTATCTCATAACCTCCTCTCTCAGTGTCTTCACCACTGTCTCAGTGTCTCCTCCTCTATCTCATAACCTCCTCTCTCAGTGTCTTCACCGCTGTCTCAGTGTCTCCTCCTCTATCTCATAACCTCCTCTCTCTGTGTCTTCACTGCTGTCTCAGTGTCTCCTCCTCTATCTCTTAACCTCCACTCTCTCAGTGTCTTCACCGCTGTCTCAGTCTCTCCTCCTCTATCTCATAACCTCCACTCTCTGTGTCTTCACCGCTGTCTCAGTCTCTCCTCCTCTATCTCATAACCTCCTCTCTCTGTGTCTTCACCGCTGTCTCAGTGTCTCCTCCTCTATCTCATAACCTCCTCTCTCTGTGTCTTCACCGCTGTCTCAGTGTCTCCTCCTCTATCTCATAACCTCCTCTCTCAGTGTCTTCACCGCTGTCTCAGTCTCTCATCCTCTATCTCATAACCTCCTCTCTCTGTGTCTTCACCGCTGTCTCAGTGTCTCCTCCTCTATCTCATAACCTCCTCTCTCTGTGTCTTCACCACTGTCTCAGTGTCTCCTCCTCTATCTCATAACCTCCTCTCTCTGTGTCTTCACCGCTGTCTCAGTGTCTCCTCCTCTATCTCATAACCTCCTCTCTCAGTGTCTTCACCGCTGTCTCAGTCTCTCATCCTCTATCTCATAACCTCCTCTCTCTGTGTCTTCACCGCTGTCTCAGTGTCTCCTCCTCTATCTCATAACCTCCTCTCTCAGTGTCTTCACCGCTGTCTCAGTGTCTCCTCCTCTATCTCATAACCTCCTCTCTGTGTCTTCACCGCTGTCTCAGTGTCTCCTCCTCTATCTCATAACCTCCTCTCTCAGTGTCTTCACCGCTGTCTCAGTGTCTCCTCCTCTATCTCATAACCTCCTCTCTCAGTGTCTTCACCGCTGTCTCAGTGTCTCCTCCTCTATCTCATAACCTCCTCTCTCTGTGTCTTCACCGCTGTCTCAGTGTCTCCTCCTCTATCTCTTAACCTCCACTCTCTCAGTGTCTTCACCGCTGTCTCAGTCTCTCCTCCTCTATCTCATAACCTCCACTCTCTGTGTCTTCACCGCTGTCTCAGTCTCTCCTCCTCTATCTCATAACCTCCTCTCTCTGTGTCTTCACCGCTGTCTCAGTCTCTCCTCCTCTGTCATAACCTCCTCTCTCTGTGTCTTCACCGCTGTCTCAGTGTCTCCTCCTCTATGTCATAACCTCCTCTCTCTGTGTCTTCACCGCTGTCTCAGTGTCTCCTCCTCTATCTCATAACCTCCTCTCTCTGTGTCTTCACCGCTGTCTCAGTGTCTCCTCCTCTATCTCATAACCTCCTCTCTCAGTGTCTTCACCGCTGTCTCAGTGTCTCCTCCTCTGTCTCATACCCTCCGCTCTCTGTGTCTTCACCGCTGTCTCAGTGTCTCCTCCTCTATCTCATAACCTCCTCTCTCTGTGTCTTCACCACTGTCTCAGTGTCTCCTCCTCTATCTCATAACCTCCTCTCTCTGTGTCTTCACCGCTGTCTCAGTGTCTCCTCCTCTATCTCATAACCTCCTCTCTCAGTGTCTTCACCGCTGTCTCAGTCTCTCATCCTCTATCTCATAACCTCCTCTCTCTGTGTCTTCACCGCTGTCTCAGTGTCTCCTCCTCTATCTCATAACCTCCTCTCTCAGTGTCTTCACCGCTGTCTCAGTGTCTCCTCCTCTATCTCATAACCTCCTCTCTGTGTCTTCACCGCTGTCTCAGTGTCTCCTCCTCTATCTCATAACCTCCTCTCTCAGTGTCTTCACCGCTGTCTCAGTGTCTCCTCCTCTATCTCATAACCTCCTCTCTCAGTGTCTTCACCGCTGTCTCAGTGTCTCCTCCTCTATCTCATAACCTCCTCTCTCTGTGTCTTCACCGCTGTCTCAGTGTCTCCTCCTCTATCTCTTAACCTCCACTCTCTCAGTGTCTTCACCGCTGTCTCAGTCTCTCCTCCTCTATCTCATAACCTCCACTCTCTGTGTCTTCACCGCTGTCTCAGTCTCTCCTCCTCTATCTCATAACCTCCTCTCTCTGTGTCTTCACCGCTGTCTCAGTCTCTCCTCCTCTGTCATAACCTCCTCTCTCTGTGTCTTCACCGCTGTCTCAGTGTCTCCTCCTCTATGTCATAACCTCCTCTCTCTGTGTCTTCACCGCTGTCTCAGTGTCTCCTCCTCTATCTCATAACCTCCTCTCTGTGTCTTCACCGCTGTCTCAGTGTCTCCTCCTCTATCTCATAACCTCCTCTCTCAGTGTCTTCACCGCTGTCTCAGTGTCTCCTCCTCTGTCTCATACCCTCCGCTCTCTGTGTCTTCACCGCTGTCTCAGTGTCTCCTCCTCTATCTCATAACCTCCTCTCTCAGTGTCTTCACCGCTGTCTCAGTGTCTCCTCCTCTGTCTCATACCCTCCGCTCTCTGTGTCTTCACCGCTGTCTCAGTGTCTCCTCCTCTATCTCATAACCTCCTCTCTGTGTCTTCACCGCTGTCTCAGTGTCTCTTCCTCTGTCTCATAACCTCCTCTCTCAGTCACTTCACCACCATCTCAGTGTCTCCTCCTCTATCTCATAACCTCCACTCTCAGTGTCTTCTTCACTGTCTCAGTGTCGCTTCCTCTATCTCATAACTTCCTCCCTCTGTGTCTTCACCGCTGTCTCAGTGTCTCCTCCTCTATCTCATAACCTCCACTCTCTCAGTGTCTTCACCACTGTCTCAGTGTCTCCTCCTCTGTCTCATAACCTCTTCTCTCAATGTCTTTTCCACTGTCTCATTGTTTCCTGCTCTATCTCCTCTATCTCATAACCTCTTCTCTCAGTGTCTTCTCCACTGTCTCATTGTCTCTTCCTCTGTCTCATAACCTCCTCTCTCTCAATGCCTCCTCCACTGTCTCAGTGTCTCCTCCTCTATCTCTTGATGTCCTCTCTCTCAGTGCCTCCTCCACTGTCTCAGTGTGTCCTGCATCTCATAACACCCTCTCTCTGTGCTTTCTCTACTGTCCCAGTGTCTCCTCCTCTGTCTTATAACCTCCTCTCTCTCATTGCCTCCTCTACTGTCTTAGGGTGTCCTCCATGGTCTCATAACCTCCTCTCTTCCAATGTGTTCTCCATTGTTTCATGTTGTCGTCCTCTGTCTCATAACCTCCTTTCTCTCAGTGCCTCTACCAATGTCTCAATGTCTTCTTTATCTCATAAAATCCTCGCTCTGTGCTTCCTTCAATGTCCCAGTGTCTTCTCTGTCTCATAATCTCATATCTTTCAATATCTTCTCCTCTGTGCCAGTATGTCCTCTATCTCATATCCTCTCTTTAATTGTCTCCTCCACTGTCTCAATGTCTCCTCTTCTGTCTCATAACCTCCTTTTCCTTAGTAATTCTTTACTCTCTCAGCATCTCCTCCACTGTCCCAGTGTCTCCTCTCTCATAACTTCCTTTCTCTCAGTACCTTCTCTGCTGTCTCAGTGTCTCCTCTCCCTCAATGTCTTTTCCACTGTCTCAGTGTCTCATCTCTCACACTGTTTTCTCCACTGTCTCAATGGTTCCTTTATCTCTTAACCTCCTCTTTCTTGGTGTCTCAACCATTTTTTTTATCTCCTTCTATATTTTGTAACCTCAGCTCTCTCTATATCTCTTTCACTTATAACTTCATCTCTCAGTGTCTCCTCTCTTGTCATGGTCTGTCTCCACTATTTCATTGTCTCCTCCCCTATCTCGGTGTCTCATGTTCTATTAGTCTTTTCCTCTCAGTCTCCTCTCTTATTTCACTGAATATTCCCCTTCCCCTTCTTATTTGCTGTTCTTCTACATCAGTCTATCATCCTCTGTCTCTGTCTCCTCACCTATTTTAACGTGTCCTCCCCTATCTCTGTGTCGCCTCCTCTATATCAATGTTTCTATATCAATATATCTGCAATTTCCCTCTGGGATCAATGAAGGATTCTGATTCTGATTCCTCCAAGCTGCTGTAACTGCTTTTCTTGAGCCTGATGTTAACCAGCCTCACGTCAGCAGAGTCAGCAGTCCGTAGAACTGTGTCATCTCTCTCATACACTGTTAAGCACTTCTAAATAGCACACAGTTTGTTATTATCTCTACCATCATCAGTGCAGTCATCTTCAGTTAGACCAGGATGTTGCTGCAAGTTGATTTGCAAAAGTTGATTTGTAGTGTTTTTGAGGTCTGAATTAATTGCCATGTATTTAATTTTTTTTCCTTATTGCTTTAAATTTTAAGAATTCCAAGTGCCTTCCAGCTTTATCATTTGGTGACTTTAGGTGTAAGACTCACATACTTGCTTTTGCAACAGGTCATTTCAATCCATTTCACTTCATATTAGTTCCTAAAAATAAACCTGCACTTTAAAGTAGCACACACTAAAGCACTAAAGCACTGTGCAGCAGTACACACATTGCATTACTAAACTGAAGTATACTGAAGCACTAATTTATTTTTAGACATGTAGGCGTGGGAGTTAAATGACTGGGACTGAAATAAATTGCACTACTTAGTAATAAAAGGAGAATATCTTCTTCATTATGGGAATCCTTTACGTGTTGTGCATGCTCTACTATGTTTCATTGACCAAGAGCAAAGAGCAAATAATCACAGTCATTAGAACCTTACAATAGGCCTTTTCCTATCGGGTGACCGATCAAATGAAGGCTGTTCTTATCCGCTGGCAGCCTTGCTGGAGCTGCATGGAGTCTGACCTCATGTGGATTTCTGTTCACGAAGTGTCCACATTCGGTACAGCACATTCAGTTCCGAGACTGCAGCACTTTGGTGACATCACGGATTGCCTTGTGTGCCACAGGGGGAGAGGGTTAGTCTTAACTCTCCACTCTGAACAGAACCATTTAACGGGCCACTTCTCCTCACACCTCATCAATATTTCAGCCCCTCAATCTATATTCATTATGGAACATGCTCCGTCCAGACCGGCTACCCACTTGTGCTTTTATTTATTCATCTTATATATTTATTTCTCCCCCCATGGCAAGCCGACGAGCTGCAATTATTCCCCGCCATTAGAGGAGTCTCAAAGCCTGGGCTGGAGGATCAGGCCGCGCTGAATGAAAGATTGCCTTTGGGCTGGAATGGGCTGCTTTTGATGCGAAGTGACAGGCAGAAGTGGGGAGGCCGATGAAGTGAAGTGGGATGCTCTGAATCTGTCACCATGCTTACCTGACACAGTCGTTTAAAAAGCTGCTGCGAGGTTGGCTAAGGATACGAGTTTGGTTAGGAGGTTTTGCCTTTCCGTGATGGGTGTCTGCTCCACTGAGATGAGAACAGAATGGTGAGATCTTGAAAAAAAGGTCCACCTCAACTTTCGAGCTGCATTGCCTCACATCAGTGTGGTGGCACAGCTGATGCTGACAGAAGATGGAGGGATGGATAGACAGCAGTGGTAGATGATATACACTATATTCCTCCACACCAGGCTCATCGAGCCAAGACATTATGGACCTACCTTTGGGCACAGGCGCATAGCCATACTGGAACATGAGGGTCTTCCCTGAGCTACCACAAAGTTGGATACACATAAATGTCTAAAACGTCTCTGTATGTCTCAGCATTTACATTAACCCTTCACTGGCACTGGGCCAAGCCCAAACACTGAAAACAATGCCCGGAGCATTATGCCTCATCCATCAAACTTTACTGTGGACACTGTGCATTCCAGTAGGTGGTGTTCTCCTGGTGTCTGCCAAACCCAGATTCATCAGACTCCCAGAGAGTGAAACATGATTCATCACTCCAGAGAATGTCTTCATTGTTCCAGAGTCCAGTGGCGGTGTGCTTTACACAAGTCCGTCCGATGCTTAGCATTGGACATAGTGATATTGGGCCTCATGTGGACACGCCATGTAGTCTCCTGTACCAGTATACCAATAAAAGTGTAGTTTAGTTTTATTAATGTAAATAGAAAACAAAAACGTAACTGCTGTGTATGGCATTTGCTGAGTGAGATATAAGAACAAAATAAATTTCAATTTCCCTTTTTAAAAAAAACTGTCTAGTTAACAATATTCACAGACAGGAGCTATATCCAGCAGTTTTCTTGTATTTTATTTTCTATTTATATTGTTTTATGTATCAAAAAGACGGTTTTATTTATTTATTTATTTATTTATTTTACAAATTCTCTTTTATTCTTTAGTATTAAACTGGCTCTTCTGGATTTATGCATAAAATGAGCGCTGACCTATTTTTTTGCCCCATTCAAAACCAAAAAAAGTTTAGGCTCAAGCATTTCTTGTGTACATTAATGGCTTTAACTGCTGTTGTATGAATGGGAGGTCATATGTAAATGATTTGGATTCTGTGACATTAAAAATAAGCTGTTTTTGCATCTTAATGACCACATATAGACTGGTGAGTGAACTGTGTGTTTTGAGACTTTAACAACTTACTACATCAGGGTCTTTTATTTCAAAAACGGTCAGGAAATGTTATTTTCAAAGGGAAACTGTCAAACTGTGGCAGCAGACAAGGTGTATGAAAGTCACATGATTAAACCAAATATTATAGAGTAGTGCAGAAACGTGGCATATTGTCATATGTACTCATTCAAAATTCGTTGTGAAGTCCTGTGGTGGCTGGCAGGAAGGACATTGTGTGTAGTACAAAGGTGGTCTGAACTGAGTTGTAATGAGTTTGACAGTGCAGAAAATGGCAAGTTGAATAGTAGTTGTGGTTTGGTCAGTGTGGCTGTATAGTACATGGTAAGAATGTTCTGGGCTTAAATGATGTCTCTTTGAGCTGATTGTAGGTCAGTGTGCTTGAGCAGCAGATGGTGAAAATTGTCCACAGTTCTGCTTAGTAGCTGTGTTTGAGCTGATTTTTGGTCAGCCTGTGTGTGTGTGTGTGTGTGTGTGCGTGTGTGTGTGTTGGATGGTGACTGTGTGCAGAGTGTGGGGTCTCTAGGGCCTTTTTCTGCTGCCTGTCGTTGCTCCAGCATTTAGGTCACCTTTGCTACACGTACATTTGCTTTGGCCATCACTTCTGCATCAGCGCCCAGAGTACAAGCCATGGCAAGCTGATGTACAGATCCCACAGGTTATCTGCTCTGTCTGTGTGGGCGTTTGTCAATGTGACATAACGTTATTAGTTTAGTTTTTCTTTCATAGCTTTCGTAATGCGGTAATGTTACTTATTTTGGTGACTGTAAACTTGCTGTCATTTTAATGGCTTCATCCATCTGTTTAGTGCAGTGATTTCCACATACAGATCCAGCCTTGATACTGTATATGCACTGGATCTTTACTCAAGGTTAAGTGGTAACAGAATATTTTATCACTGTTTTAGAATCGCTTTGTTTATTTCAGGTGAAAAGCTGTAATACCACAGTGTAAATAGTACAGTACCCTGTTTTTCTTTTCTGATAGTGATACTGGTACCTGTACTGAAGCCTTAAGTATCAGCTGATAAATATAAGGGTACTTATGATGTAGTTTTATTGAATATTTATGCTGTGGTTATTGTTGTGATAATGTGACGTTGTTTCACATTCATTTTGTAACACTACAAGCAAATCAGTGTTAATTTTTAGGCCATTTTATCATTACCGCTCTCCACCACTGTTTAATCTTCCAGTACTCAAAACTGCATTACCTTTATGTTTTCACAGAGACGCTGTATTTTGTGAGAAAAAGATAAAAGCTGCAATACAGTGGATTTGTCCTTTAAGATCTGTAAGTAAAGTCATTTCTTAATTTGGTTTGGTTTACTGTTCATTGTGTGGTTTCATGTTCACTGTGTTATCATAGCTGAAGCTCTTTATTTCACTCTTTTAAATGTTTTTTTATTATAAGAGCTAGTAAACATTTAGATGGTTGCAGTTGCCGCTGTATATAAACCAGTTTATGGCCTTGTTCATTGTTTATCAATTAAGGAGCCTCAGTTAGGTCCCTACACACACACACACACACACACACACACACACACACACAGACACACACACACACACACACACACTCTGTGTTAATGTAAGCGATAATGAGCTACTAAAAGCAGACTATTGATCAATTAGCAGGGCCAGGAGAGAAGGAGATGGAGGAAGAAGTGGAGGGTGAGAGGACATAGATTGAAAGGTCAGAGAATAGAAAGTGTGAAAGGCAGAATAATGAGAGAGAGAGAGAGAGAGAGAGAGAGAGAGAGAAAGAGAGAGAGAGAGAAAGAGAGAGAGAGAGAAAGAGAGAGAGAGAGAGAGAGAGAGAGACAGAGAGAGAGAGAGAGAGAGAGAGAGAGAGAGAGAGACAAACACCAACATAAAATCTCCTGCTTAGAGTGAGACTATCCACACAAATCGCTCACCAGAGACTTGGTTCTGCTACCTGTGGTGGTGTAATATTCTCAAATACTCACTTAGTGATTGGACCTGTCAATAGATTTCCATTAGGAATGGACAAGTGGGTGTCTTTTTTTTCTATTTTTTTCGCCCCACCTTCTAGAAGAGGAGCTCCTTGCTGTCTACACCCAGATACGTTTCATCCCTCTCGGCCGTACTTCGTACACACACGCTCCCGCATACATGCACACGCACTCTGGTCACTCTAATTCATTCCCCATTAGTCTCGGGTTTCAGCACCCCCATGTTTGGATCATTGATTTGGTCTTTTCTGTCACTCTGCTTTAAATGGCTAGCGGACAGCAGTGGTGCGACGGCTCAGAGTACAGTGTGTGTGTGTGTGTGTGTGTGTGTGTGTGTGTGTGTGAAGGGGGGTGGTCTATTTGTGTGTGAGCTCACTGGAGTTTCTAGGTTTCACTTTGGCAGCATATATTGGAGTTGGAGACCCAGTCACTGTCTGCTGCTGAGCTGTTTCATCAGGGCTGCAGCTGAAAGTTGATGTGTCGGCTGATGGAGCTGTTCTGATGGCACAGCGCGCTCATCAATTCTTCATATCCATCAACCACTTCTGTGTAAGTATGTGAGTTGTCTTCTGCGAGTGTGTCTTACTTTCGCGAACTAACATAAACACACTTATGCTCTCTCCCTCTCCCTCTCTCTCTCTCTCTCTGTCTCTCTCTCTCTCACACACACACACACACACACACACACACACACACACACACACACACACACACATACAGACATACACACACAAATGCTCTCTCTCACACTCTCTTTCATGTCCCATTTCTAAAGATTCCTTGTTGTCCCTTAACCCCCATTCAATTTCCTTAAGCACCATGCACTGCCCCGACCACAGAAGTCTACTAAATTAGTGGATCAATAAGCTATCTGAAACTCTTTAGGGGGTATTGAAAAGCCCTGTTCACTTCTCCAGTTGCTCGTCCTAACGAATAGGATGTTGTTTACGTTGTAATGTGCTGTGTCATGGAGTTCTTATTACAAATGTCCCCCTGGACCACTGGGCACTTCAGGGATGCGCTAAAGGTCGCACACACATGCTCACTTGGTGACATGTCCTCATTTCATTATGGTTTTCATTCAGTTTATTACTTTCATTAAGCTTATCATCTATTTTGATCTGTCCAGTGTAGCAGTCAGAAACAGTTCATTTGCAATGTAGTTGGAAATATAACCTGACATCTCATCAACTGATATTGACTCGGTTTTGCAGCGTTTATCGTGCTTTGATGCGACTGTTTGTAGTGGGATGGTATGGGCATAACAGTGTCTTTAGTCCTTGAATTAAGTGGCATTGCTGTGGTGCAGAGCAAGAGATACACAATTAGTCAGTTTCACTTAAGCTCTAGTCATGCAATTTGTTAATAGGTGATAAATGTAAATGATGCCTCATTGTTTTTTAAAGCAGGCAAATCCCCTCAATTAGTCCAAAACACTGACATCTGGGCCTCTCTGCTACTCTTGCTAATGATTTTGCCCTCAGGCGCGTCCATTCATTTACTCTCTCTCTCTCTCTCTCTCTCTCTCTCTCCCTCCCTCACACACAGACACACACACACACACACACACACACATACATACATTTGTTAGGTTTTCTGACCTCTCAGTTCTTTGAAAAGATATTGGCTCTTATTGTTGGTCCCACTGCCTTTTAGCAGTAGTTCATTCTACCAGGTCTATAAAATTTACTTGACTCCGAAGAGCACAGAACTCATCAGTTGTCCTATTTAAATAATACAATTAAATAATTTGAGGGCAGTAAACCTTTGTTTGTGGAACATTAAGAAAGAGAAACAAGTGCAAGTTATCAAGACTGTTAGAGTTAAGTTAGAGATATGAGTATTGTTTCCTGTTTGAGTCTCCAAATGGTGATTTGTTTATTATAGTTAAGTGAATTTAAACCCACGCTGTGGGGATAATGTGAGGTTAATTGGTTTACTGTGAGGTTAACTGGTCTAACTGTTCAGTTGTCCTACAGGCAGATTATCACGCTGGTCTAAACAGGCAAAATACACCAGTAGAACAGAAACGCCCTTTTATTGTATGCAACTGTGAAAGTACAACCCTAAAAATTGGACAAATTGGCTGATTAGCTAACTTGTTTCCCAGCTGTCAATATGTAGTAGCTCCCATTTGAAACTGCTCATGCTCAGATAAACAAGCGTGACTCAGGAGAGCTTCCTAAAGGTGTTATAGGACCAGATGTTTGAACTTTTGTTCTTTCATGAAACCTATAACACGTCTCAATACATGTCTTTTCTGCTTTTTACATATTCACATGTACTTATCTTAAGCCATGGCTGTCCAATCTTATCTGCAAAGGGTCGGTATTGGTACAGGTTTTCATTCCAACCAACCTGATCAGTCGATCAGTTGTGCCTCTGCTTCTTGGGACTGAAAACCTGCAGCCACTCTGGCGCTTTGGAGACAAGATTGGACGTCCCTCACTTAAGCCAACAGATGAAAATATGCCAAATTCATATTCTGTTTGTTGCAACGCAAACATATGATTGGGAAAGCTAACAACTGTGGAAAATAATAGTAGTCAGCTTGAATATGTGTGTTAGGCCTATGCAGTTCTCATTAACAGTTACTGTGATCATGTTTCAGTGATCAATGTGATTTTCTTTTTTTTTAATAAAATGTTTTTATACAATAGCTTCGAGCAGTGAAGAAAATCAATTTGATTTTATTTTCCTTTTATTTTATTGACGAGTCAATAATGGCTCTGCACCTCCGTGTCAGTTTTAAAGCTGGTTCCTCTCTGTATCTCTGAGCTCCTTTAAGCTCTTGGGCCTGTCTCTGTCTGGTTTCCAATAACAACAACCTCTGTCAGAGGACTGAGAAAGGTCAGGAGGTCAAAATAATGGGTGGACCCCAAGCTACAGAGGCCCCTTTTTTAATCATGCAGAACAACACACACACACACACGCACACACACAATAGGTTTACATTTACACATTAAATACACACACACTCAACAGACTTTATTTAACATAATATGTGCTTTACTATATCAGCCTTTAACTATAATAAAACAAAATCTCTTTCCACACACCTGCTGACTTACACCCTCTCACACACACAAGTTTCAGGGTGTGTGTGGATGTGTGTGGTATGCAGAATTGGGATTCAGTGAGCAGGAAGCAGTGATGAGCTCTGACAAGGCGTGGGGTGGAGGACAGGTTGTTCAGCCTGACACACACACACACACACACACACACACACACACCCTACCAAATGGATCGACTGTATGAGTCATTCAGACTTTTCAAAACTTTGTTTTTAAATTGTCAGTCAATTCTTCACAGCAGCCGATGACGTGTGTAACATAGTGAAAGGTTTCATGCAAAATAAAAGACTTAATTTAATATTGTAAAAAGTAGTCACTACTGAAGATTTGCCCTAGTTTGGAATCTACAAAGGTTGTTTTGTTTTCATTTACTTTATGATGCATGCCCACACACGTCTAAACAAACATATCAGATGCGTCATTTGCCAAGTACATCTGTTTGAACTGGTTTGGATCCAAAGGCTGAACATAATCAGTAACAAACCATTTAAAATCCTTCATATTTTGGACCATACTACACTATATGGGCAGACCTCTTAAGCACTGAATTCAGGTACTTTATTCTGTCCCATTGCCACAGGTGTATAAAGTCAAGCACCATTCATGCAGTCTGGCATTAGAGTCATTACAAACATTAGAGTCATTCTAAAGAGCTCACTGAATTCGAGTGAGGTACTATAATGCGATTCCACAATTGCAACGAGTCAGTTGTCAACATTTCTTGCCTCCTAGATATTCCACGATCAACTGTGATTGGTATTATTGAAAAGTGGAAGAGTTTAGGAACCACAGCAACTCAGCCATGAAGTGTCAGACCACATAAATTTACAGAGCGGGGTTGCCAAGTGCTGAGGCACGTAGTGCATAAAGGGCGCCAAAGCTCTGCTGATGCAATACCTGCAAAGTACTAAACTTCCTCTGCCATTAACATCAGCACAAAAACTGTGCTGGGAGCTTCATGCCATGAGTTTCCATGGCCAAGCAGCTGCATGCAAGTCTTACATCACCAAACCCAATGCTAAGTGTCTGATTGAGTGGTGTAAAGCACACCACCTCCGGACTCTGCAGCATGGGAAACATATTCTATGGAGTGACGATTCAAACGTCTCTATCTGGCAGTCTCACAATTCTGGGTTTGGCAAATGGCAGGAGAATGTTACCTGCCTGACTGCATTGTACCAGCTGTAAAGTTTGGTAATGGAGGGATAATGCTATTAAGTTGTTTTTCAGGGGTTGGCCTAGAACCCTTAGTTCCAGTGAAGGGAATCTTAATGCTTTAGCAGACCAAGATAAATTTGGATAATTCTAAGCCTCCAACTTTGTGGGAACAGTTAAGGGAAGGCCCTTTTCTGTTCCAGCATGACTGAGCCCCAGTGCACAAAGCAAGGTCCATAAAGGCATGACTGGGTAAGTTTGGTGTGGAAGAACTTGACTGGCCCACACAGAGTCCTGACCTCAACACCATCCAACACCAAAAGTCCCAATACTTTTGTCTGTATAGTAAGAAAAATTTCTGAAGAAATTAGATATAATCCACTTGAGGAATTCTCTATACAGAGAAAATGCAATTCTTAACCATGCAAGATTTGGTAGAGAACTAAAACTAAAACTGCGAGAATTAGATAAACAGCACTTGAAGCTTTTATCTTTAAGAGAGGAGAAAATCAAGCTCCACTCTTGCTTCAAACTCCACAGGTGTTTGTGTCCATCCTTCCACTGTGAGATGACAGTTCGGCTCTATGGAGCGTAAGGATGCACAGCTGTCAAAAAGCCATTATTGAGAAAAAGTAAAAAAAAAAAAAAAAAAAAAATAGAAACTAGATATTTGAGACTTGGAGTGGAATAAAGTTTAATCTATATGGGTAATTGTGATTGTCACGATTGGCCCCTCCCAGTCTCCCCCATGTGCTTTTTGTTTACTTTTGATCTTCCATGTGCGTTTGTTTTGGTTACCAGTCCTGCCCCCTTGTTTTCTTGGATCTGCCCCTGATTCGTTTCACCTGTTTCCCACCTGTCCCTCGTCATCCTTGTGATTATTTAAGCCCTGTGTTTGCCCCTAGTTTTTGCTGGTCTTTGTATGTTTGATCGCGCTGGATGTGCTGTATATATTCTTTGTAGTGTTTGATTCTTGTTTGAGGTTCTGTGTTTCTGTTTGTCATGTCTGATCCGCATTCTCTCCGTGTTGGCTGTTAGAACTTGGACCGTTTCAGCTTTGGCAGTGGATTTGCCCAAAATAAACCTCGCTTATCTCAGCGTATGCATCCACCTCCTCGCTCCTCCTTACAATTATTTGGATCATGAGAAGCAGAAAATGCAACCAACGTCTAAGACTGTACTTACGAAAAAATAGGAGCTACAATAAAGACAGAATATAAAAACCCTTAGTCCTAGAAAACTGTGATATATTTAGCCATTGAGCCATTTTCTGTTAAGTATATTTTAATTATATTTCTAACGCTGAAAAATGAATAACTTTAAAAATAGCTGTTTCGCCTGGGAGTAAAAGAAGGCTGGTCTCTGACTTTTGCACAGTACTGTATGTAATTAGCTTCAGGCTGGCATGTACAGGATATATACATTATATATTTTCTCTGAAACCTGGCTAGATTTAATGTATGAGTGGATAATTATCACTAATTGGTCAGACACACCTCTTCCTGGATCAGCTGTCAATCATGCAGACAGCATGTCTGCCTCCGAGGCTCGAGGGTATTATGGGCTGCCGTCGCCAGGGCGTTTGCGAGCAGGGCTCTCGGAAACTTGAGAGTCTCCGGTGGCTGGCGGGAGGCCACTTTAGGAGATGCTATCTCCAGCATCCAAACACCCTGACACACTTGCAAACGCACACACACCCGCCCTCATACACACACTTACACCCAGGAGCTTGTGACTGATGGCAAAATTATGCTTTAATGTAAATACGTAATGTTTGGCTGAGCTTGGCTTATTTCCACTTTAATTGGATCATTTAAAGCTAATATTTTCCACTGCGTAAGTGGTTTCCATTGCAGCTATTTAGTTTTTAGTATTTTTGCTTTTCTCAATATAAAAATATGTAATGTACATAATGTCATCCTGGCTCTTAACTCTGACATTTGAAAAGGTTTTAAAAATCCCAGCCTGGAAAATAAATGTTGATAACCCTTCATTGAAAGCACACTGTAAGTTATGTCCATCAGTCTCTCGGTATTGGAGACTGCTGAGTGAGTCTGAGATTGGTGAGGCGGGCAGGGGGCACGAAAGTGTGACTTATGAAATGCGAAACTGTCATTTGTTCTATAGCTAACAGTGCCATCAATCAATAGAGCAGTATAGGGACATGCATACTACCCCTTCAGTCACTGATACTCATGGAGCTGTACATATGGCATGTTTGCATTGTGGCCTCTTTGATCAGGCCCTGGTTCTAATGGCTTTTTCTCCGTCTTTCTGTCGGCTGAGTCAGAGAGGGGGGCGCTGGTGAGGAGTGCTGGCCTGGAACAGGGCGGAGGGTCATTTGAACCTTGTGGTTTTGGAGCAAAGTGCAGGACGACAGAAGGTGTTCTCTCTGTTTTCAAACGTGGCTCTCTCACAGAGACAGGAAGTCTGGTGTCCCCCCGACACGCACACACACACACACACACGTACACACACTCCCCGCCACACCATTAGCAGATCGCATGCATTAATGGGATGTAGTGCAGAGATAGATGGGAGGTTGCTGGAAATCCAATATGGAGTCACCGTGACAAGTCCACCACCTCAGCACCAATCAAAATCTCTGTCTCACACTGTCCAAACTGGCCGAAACCCAATCCGGGAGGTGTGCGGACATCACAACTCGACTTCGACTCTTTTAGGGCTAGAAGGTTTGGGTTACTGTGGAAGACCATGAAAATGTGCCCTGATTGAAGATGTGCTTATATCCACATCCACATCTGTTTTAATGCAGTTTAGAAGAACTTCTAAGCCAAAAAAAGATGTACAGTTTATTTTATTGGTTGCTTTCTTTGTTACTTTGATTTTATTTGCAGTACTATTTATTTGCAAGGCCACAGCTAGAATATAATATTATTTGCACAGATATATACACCTGTATGAGAAGGTTTGAATACTCCTGGTCTAAATTCATGTTCTGTTGAGTTTCTGAGTGAAAATAAGTTGATAAATCCTTTACAGGGTACACTTAAAGTTGACATTTTTCAGCACATTTTAGTGTACAATTTCCATTTATGTGCAGGTTTTAATGCATTGGTAATACATATCGCTGCATTTTTGACGTTTTTCAGTTTTTATGCCAGTTGGTCTTTACATTGTTTGTAAGTTTCATGACGATTGGACCAAAAGAAACGACCCAAATTTGCTTGGAAAGACGTCTGGTTCCATTGACTTCCATTAAAAGTAAAGCCGTTTTTTTTCCTTCTCCTGTAAAGTTACCAGTTTGGAGATACAAGGTTTTCTTCTGACAGCAGCGATATGTAATATTAAATATGCCATAATTTTTACACAGGCCACATTTTGTGTTTGATTCTTTCCCCTATATATTAAATTCAATGTATAAACAGTAGTTTTACATTAAAATGTAGAGGTCAACTTCTTTGAAATTAGAAAATTAACAACTGGAGGCACCCAAACTTTTGTGTATGACTTAATGAAGACCAGATAAATGAGAAATAAAACATAACATAAGGTACAGAATTATAGTGTTTTGCAAGTAAGAGCAATGTACTATTTAATCTTATAATTAAATTTACTATTGAATAAATTAAAGTAATCCAACTGTATTGTTCCGGATATACTAGAAATTAAAAATCTATTTCTCTTTTTTTCCCTTTAATTATTATTTTAATTTTTTCAGCACTTATTAGCTTTAAATGGTGCCTTTGCCTTTTTGGTACCACTTTTCTGAAGGGTGGCATAATTTGACATAAAGGCTGCTTTAGTGTTATGAGTGCTGACGCTTGTTGGATTAAGCCTTTATAAATGTTTATATAAGTTTGTGTCAGATTTTTTTTTTTTAATTGGAAGCCGGTGATTGCTGAAGCAGCGAATCCCAATGCAAATTAACCTTTAAATTTATATTGAACTTTATGCTCATTACATTGCTCATAAGCGTTTTAGTACAAAGTTAAATCATCATACAAATCGCTAGCATTTTGGAGCAGTTTGAGCTTCGGGAACAGTACAGGGAGAATATGCAGTGTGTTTTAATGGGTCTCAGAATGGATTGATTGGATTGAAAGGCCGAGCAAGGCAATCCTTATTGGATATAAAAAGGCGACAGCTGCTTAGAGAACAGTAAGAGCAGCTCTGTACTAACAAGCCTGGATTATCCTCCTATGTTCCCCTTATTCCGCACTGGACGTGCTTTCCCTGAAGCTCTAAGGAATAATCATTATCATCAGATGGTGCAGCAGTACCACTTTGATTAATAAGCCAGATAGAAACATTTTAATAGTTTTAGCAAACTGGACCTACTTTAAAAGTTTATACAGGCTTATCTACATGTTGTAGCACTGAGACTGCATTGTAGTAGTTGGACATCATCTCTCATTGCTCTTGGTCTGAGTTATAAATATTACATCAGAGCCAAGCTGTTAGGCTTAAATTAAACAAAGCTTTAACACTAATATATCTCGTACAGTAGGTGCATTGCTCAAACGAAGAGTGAGATTCACAGTAAGTGGAGGGTGATGTGGCACGCTGATGGCTGATGGGACACCCCATTGGCCTGTTTGTGTCAACATCCCTAGTGTGATGACTTCATGCCACTGTAAGCATTCGTGCAGGTCACAGGACAGTGGATGGTGGTGCTAAGCAAATGGGCCTAAGCAGCTAGAGATGCCTGCTTGTCTCAGTTCTTCCTTCATCAGCACACCTCCCCCCTCCGATTCTCACCACCTTCTACAGAGGCACTGTAGAGAACATACTGACCAGGTGCATCTCTGTCTGGGCAGGAGCCTGCAGCGCCTCTGACTGGAAGTCCCTGCAGAGGGTGGTTAGGACGGCGGGGAGAATTATTGGGACTTCACTTCCTCCAATACAGGACACTGTGACAAGTCGCTGGCTGACCAGAGCTCAGAACATAAACAGAGACCCACCCCCACCATGGACTGCTCTCACAGCCGAAATGTCGTTCTGTATGGTGTTAATTTGAATGACAATGAAGTTCGTATGTCTCTGTGGATATGAGCATTGAAGGGGAATTCCACCTATTTTCCAAAGTTTCTAAATAATTCAGCCATGGAAATGTAACCAAAGTCAATCAGAGCGTTTTGATATGACGTGGTTATAGACTAACTTACTGGTTCTGATTTCCTAACAGTGGTGGTGATAGGAACCCGGCGTCGCAATGTTTCCAACACAAACAGCTTTTTTATTTTCTATCCCAAACCACCAGTAAACCTACGTGTGTCTTGTATCATCACATGAAATGCTCATGATGGTGAAACAGCGGGTGAATGGAAAAGTTTTCTCTGGGGGCTACTTTTCCTCACGCCACCCTGCATGTACCCCTCCACCACGAATGAACGAGAGAAAATAAGTCTGAGGATAAAAGCATATTTTAAAACGATAGTAAAACAATATCTCAGGCAACGTATTCATAGCCATTTCACTTCTGGTTCCTATCACCACCACTGTGAAGAATTCAGATTCTGTAAGTTTCTCTAGAATGGAACGTTTCACACCAAACCGCTCTGAAGGACTGTGTTTACATCTAAATTTCAATGCTGAAGAAATTCAGAAAAATTGGTGGGGTGCCCCTGTAAGTGAATATATCTAATAAAAACTAACTACGGTCCTATATGTGCTGTAGAATAAGTTCTATAATTATATAAAATTTAAAACGTGTTTCCATCCTGGCTGAATGTGCTTATAATGAATTTACAACATAATGTATGTACAATGTAACATAAGTCATTTGTTTATAATGTACTTTTTAAAGGCTTTCCTTTGTATGTGGTAACAGTGAAGAGACGTCACCTGTTTGATAAACGGCCCTCTCCACTGGCCCACACACACAGACCCCTGGTGCTCAGAACTCAACTACATCAGATGCCCACTCTCAAAGTTTTTCAACCTCCAGACACTTCGTAGCGCATCTGTTTATTAAGTGCCAGTGAGGGAATTCTGCATTTTGGCCAGACTTCTAAAAGTATGTGTATAAATACACACAACTGTTTGAACTGCCGACTACACCTTTCCTACATTCAGAATATTGTTGGTGCAGTGTTTGAGTATGATAAGTATATATATATATATATATATATGTATATATATATATATATATATATATATATATATATATATATATATATATATATATATATATATATATATATATATATAGTACAGTGTACAGTGAAGTGTTTATATTCACTGACTGTACGTTTCATTATAAAGAGAAAAATTAGTCCCAAAATTGAGTTCGACACCGTACTGAATAAAAATCATTGTTTTGATAGTCTGTTTAAAATATAGCACTACTAGTTCTTTCCAACTGATCAGACAAAAGAGAAACGAAATGTTGTATCATAAGAACTTTTTACATCATGACATGTTTATGCCATATTATTATTGTCCACTAATAATAATAATACTAAACCAATAATAATAATAATAATAATAATAATAATAATAATAATAATAATAATAAACCGATTTTCTCACTGCTTCTTCTGAATGATCTGGCCCCCTAACAGCCATCCCACCTAGAGTTAAACTAAGTTGACCCGAGTGAAAAACTGGTTTTAAGCCCAAGCTGATGAGCCCTTTGGCTAAAAGCTTGTCAGAGCATTCTTTGGAAAGGTGTCTTGAAATGATGACCCATAAAAACGACAAACCTCTGTCTGTCTAATGTGGCCTCCTCTCATTCGGCACATATTTACTGTCTCTCCGCTGAAATCGGAGCTTAATGTCCCCCCGTGGAGTGGATGTGAACTGAATCTGATTCAGGGTTTAACTGGTTCATTAGATTTCTGCTTTCCTGTCTGCTGTTTGGTGATCTCTCTCTCTCTCTCTCTCTCTCTCTCTCTCTCTCGTGAGATCTGCAGCCTAATTTTTCCCTGTGCCATAACAGGCTTTGTCGCAGGAATGTAGATTGTTTTCAGGGGATTTCTTCCCTCCCTAAGCTTTCCTGTCACAGTCAACTCCAACCCTGCTAAGCGCACTCACGTGTTCAATCAACACGAATTCAGACCTGGTTAGGATTAAGGAGATTCCTCACAAAGCTCTCGAGCTTCCAAACGCTAATAATAAAAATAAAATAAATGTAAAAATCAGAAAAAACCCAGTCCAAACCGAGCCGGGCAGGGCAGAAACGCGGGAGACAGAAGCGGCGCTGTCGAGTGTAAAATAGGACATTTTAATAAGGACACGCGATAAAAGGTGAGAGGAGGCCTAACGGGGAGACACTTCGCAGGCAAGAAACGTCAATGATGAACATAAAACATGCGGTAAACAAAAACAGAGTAATAGTTACATTCATTTAAATGGTTTCATCGCGCTCAGTGGGGACACGGGCCTGTACGAGGCCGTAGAAAAGCATGCAACGATCAGTCTTTGGCGAAACTGCAGGATGGACTCAGGTAAAGTGGGACAGCAAGTCAGAAGAGAAGACGCGTCCGGTATTAACGCGCAGACTTTCTGGCGTTATGTGTTGCTGTGTTGGGTATTAAGGGACCCGTCATCGGCCCTGAATTCATTTTATGTCCATATAAAACTACTTTTGCAATTGAAATCGTCTATTTACAGTATCTCCGTCTGCTCACTTGCAAGGAATGCAGTGCTGTCAGGAGAAAAACCTCGCGCCTCCATGTTTGGTCGTTTTTCAGTTTTTCACATCATTTGAAAATGCCTGTCACCCTTCAGGCTGTGTGTGAATTTCATGGTGAACGGACCAAGAGAAACGGCCCAAAATGACTTGGAAAGACGTCTGGTTCCGTTGACTTACATTGAAAGTAAAGTGGGTTTTTTCCTCCTCCTGTAAAGTCGCTATTTTGGAGATACGAGGTTTTGTTCAGACAACAGAGATATGCTGGATAACAACAGCTGGAATAAATGAGTGTCCCCAGTTAACTGATGACCCAGAATACCTGAATCCATCCTAATAATAATAATAATAATAATAATAATAATAATAATAATAATAATAAATGTAAACGTTCGTGTTATGTTGTCTGTCACGTGAGGCCAATATGACTGGCAGTGTGCGTGATGGCTGCTGCTCAGTCTGATACACACAAAAGAGTATAAAACATGATAGTTCGGTTATATCAAAATAGTTACAGTTTATAATAAATAACATCGACTTTGCATAGAAATTGAAGCGCGTTCCTCGCCGCGGACGTGTCCTCATCTCACCGGGATAAGAAAAGAGAGGAGGAGTAACCGGGACCGGAGTGTTTCGTCCTTTTTTGTGGTCCCGTCAGCGGAAGGCGGTGAGCTTGTTTGTTTGTTTGTTTGTTTGTTTAAGGTGGCAGTGAGGAAAGTCAGACGTCTCCTTCGAAAAAACCGAAGTACTTGGCGCCGTTTGAGAGGCATAAATAGGGCGCGCTGCCTCCGGGGTAAACGACCGGCAGCGGCATCGGTAACAAACACCTCCCCAGCAGGCTGTTCTCTTTATACAGGCCGGGGAAGGTCACCGCCTTCCCGCCGTCGCCGAAGTCCCCGTTCGGTCCGTCCATCTCGGTGGACAGCTGCCGTTTCAACTTATTCCGCCGGTTCTGAAACCAGATTTTCACCTGAGTCTCGGTGAGCTGCAGCGAGCTGGCGAGGCAGGCTCTCTCCGCGCTGCTCAGGTAGCGCTTCATGTCGAAGGTGGACTCCAGTTGGAATATCTGGCGCTTGGAGAAGATGGTGCGGGTCTTCTTTTTGGCCGCCGGCTTGCTCTTCTTGGCGCTGCCGTCCTGAGAGCACCCTCCGTCCGCGCTGCTCAGCGGCTCGTCCGCCGGCGCTTCCCCGTCTGCGTGGACTCGCTCTGGAGGGAAAGTCGAGGACAGATTCAGTGGGAGTGAGGGGGTGAGGGGGTGAGGGAGTGAGGGGGTGAGGGGATGAGGGAGTGAGGAGGTGAGGGGGTTACAGTGTTTATTCTCAGTTTCTGTGAGTAACTCACCGCTCCCGGCGTCCTGTAACCGGCTGTCGGGATCCCGGTTCGCGAGCTCGGGAGGGAAGTCCCCGCGGCAGAGCGGCGCCTTCGAGCCGCAGCTGTCAGCTGCTCCGCCGCTCGACTTCAGGTTGAGGATGTTATCGATGGTGAACTTCAGCGATGCGGGTCGACATTGCGGGTCCTCCTTGCTCATATTCTCCGATAGCAGCGTGAAGATTGTGTCGCGGTGTTGTGTCGAGTTTTTAAGCTCCGCGCGTGTTTTTTCCCTCCGCTCTATCGTCAGCGCCGCCAGCCGCCTCCGAGCACCATCGCTCCGCTACGAGCAGTGCAGCCGACTCCACAGCGGCCGTTACTCCACCGACGCGCTTCCCTGACGCGCTATTGGTTAACGCCACTCCACAACGCGGCTCCGCAGCCAATCACGAAAGAGGGCGTGGAGGCTTTCCACCGTCAAGTGACGGCTCGGTATGGATTCACTTTAACGAACCGATTCATTAGAGCCACTCGTTCAAACGAATCGAACGATTCGTCCGACTCTTTTACGCATTCATTCACAAATCGAGTCGACTTGGTTCCGTGTTCCTCCGTTTATGAGATTAGATGCAGCGATTAAACGGCAGCCGCAGTCTGCAGAGAGACTGTTCTTAATACGTGGCAAGGAGGCCTGTTTATGCTGTGAAGTTGTGAGAGACTATAACTCAGATTTATTTTTTTAACGTCTCATGCCTGTAACACAGTCGTAAATACTGTATAGAAGCCAGAAAAAAAAAACAAATAAACAAACAAACAAAAAAAACAAAAAAAAAAACTTAAGCATATGAATCGTTAAGCAATTGAAAGGAATCGATTCAAAAGAACGATTCCCCACATCTGGGAGGCTCCGTGTGAACGAAGTGGGCCGCTGTTGTTTTTAATAAACATTCTTCAGGACGTCGAGTGACTGAAACGCGCAGTGCTTTCCTGCCAGTTTTATCCTGGACGTCCTGAAATTTATGCGCCGGTTTTGAAACTCCTGACAGCTTTTCTGGGCGATAAATTCTGAAACGCGCTATTTCTGAGCGTGACGTCAGCTCGGCCTTGCCTCGGTGGATCGAAAAATCCCTTTAACAGATTTCTGGGAGCTTTCCACCTTAAACGAACTTGGTGATCCCACTTTTGCCCAAAGGCGACAAAACGGCTGGCTGCAGCTCTTCGCCACGTGGCCCGGCCGATTCAGGCTGTTGATTTGATTAAAGGCTGATTGATTTGCGTTTGATACACATGTTTAATCAATTATGTCTGGATCGCATGTTAAAAACACACCGAGGTGCCAAACATTTGCGCGTATCGAGCCCGCGACGTTTCTCTTACTTTCGTTGGTACCGCGGACTGAACTCGGGGGTCAGCTGGACTAAAACGAGCGCCGCAGATCTTTACGCAAACCTGCACGCGCAAATTCAACAGTCTTCGACGCTGCTGACGTGTTCTGCTGTCCGCAGTCGCGAAACGGGTAAACGGGTGTAATTTCAGCCTTTTGAACAGCGGAGAGCCCAAACAGACGTTTATAACCCCCCCCCCACCCCCCCATTTAAATTCCCAATGAATGAATGAATAAACTGAAATAAAAATACTTTATTGGTTCGCACCCGGAAACGACATTTATTTATTTATTTATTTATTTATTTATTTATTAAGTAAAGAAACCCCAATGATCGCTCAGATTATTCAGAAATGCGTTCAGGCGATGACATCATCGAAATACTGAATTATATATTTGGTAATCTCCCTCAGTTTATTCGTTTTGTCCTGCTTTATTAATAAAATGTGTTTATTTACCTTCAGCAGCAGCAGAGCGGGTCGATTCAGCGGCTTTATTCTCTTACTGTGCTTCACTGCAGGTTATGCCATATATATATATAGATAGATAGATAGATAGATAGATAGATAGATAGATAGATAGATAGATAGATAGATAGATAGATTTATATATATGTGTGTGTGTGTGTGTGTGTGTGTGTGTGTGTGTGGTGTGTGTGTGTGTGTGTGTGTGTGTGTGTGTGTTTTCTCGTGACTGTGCTCTTTTCTTAGAGAAACCAGCTCTTCCCTCTTTCCACGGTGTCATTTACCACCGTCCCACCAGTGACATCAACAAGCACCACGGTTTTGTGATTAATTTATTAACTCTTTAAATTCGTGTGAAAAGAGTGACAAAAGTAACTAAAATAGTGTTTCTGAATAAAAATGTCTCTCACACAAAGTAAGTGCTGCCCTCAGACGCACACTCAGTCCCCACGCGTGGAAGACTGTAGTCCTACTGGCTACTGGAAAATAAACACCGATGATGATTCTTTTCTGATGATCGTGATGATAAGAGGCTTCTTTGGATGCAGCAAAACATGATTGTGTTTTTTTTTTTCCTGCCATGATTGTCAGTTATTGCACGAGTCAGAATCAGTACTGATGTTCTGAAGGCTGGATTCAGGTTCTGGGCCATCAGACAATAAGGGCTCTGGCCTTGTTCAGCTGGAACCTTAAAGAGGTGTGAAGAGATGGTGTAAAGCAGGTTCGCTGAAATGTTATTAGTGGCATTTTTGAATCAAATGAATCGTTTTGTCTTTAGGGCTCTGCGACGTCATCGTCTCCAACACAACACACAGCCCATGAGAACTGTTTGAGTGTCAGCCACAGTGTGTTGGGTATCGTGTTGGGCAGGGTGGCGTGGTGTGTCAGATGATAACATGGAACAGACTCTGGACGATAAAGACCACTCTTTTATTTCATCCCCCCACAAACTGCCACTGTCAGAAAAAAAAGCTTCTGTCCACGTGCATTTTTTATTTATCGAGGTACAAACGCTGATCATTTCACCTCAGACGGAGGCTTTAGGTTCTTCTGTGTACCTTAAAGTCAATGTACCTTGGAGTCAATACAGCTTTAAAAATATAGAACTGCAATGAATTACTGTTTAATTACGTCCCTTGACTAACGGTACCGAAGACCCAGTCACCCCAGTGACAAGAGTGGTACCACCCCTGTGACAGTTCAGGACCTTTTCCCCTGAGAGTGTACTTTTGAAAATACCCCCCCCCCCCCACGCCCCCCATATTACCCAAGACACTCTTCCACATCTCACACATTGCCCAACACACAAACATCAGTCTGTCCCATAGTACTGAACACACTGTCCTAAAGCACCCAACACACACTCCTTTATTTCTGATGGCCCGTGACGCCTGACTCCACCTTTAGTGTACATTATATACTGTATATTGTGATCGGGACCATGTGTTTGGTAATGTGGGGCACGCATGTCATTCACCCCTAAATAATGAAACCACAAACCCGGCGCTCCCGTATTACCCAACACACTGTCCCGTCTTCCTGAAGTACCAGAACCTCTGCTTGGTCTGTGTTCTGTATAAACCCACCCCACCCCCGGTCCAGTCCCGCTCAGACCAGCCCGGTCATCTGCGCCCTCAGCACGTTCATAGAGTGCGCGAGGGACGTGAGGGGGAAGCTCACTGCGTCCGCGAAGCCGGCCACTGGCGCCGGGAAACTCTCGCGATACAACACGGGCACGCGCACGACGCGCTGGGGCGCGTGGGAGGCAGCGGCGGCTGCGGCGGCTGCGGCCTCGAGGTCCGCGTGCAGCTGCCGCTTCCACTTGTTCCTGCGGTTCTGGAACCAGATCTTCACCTGCGTCTCGGTGAGGCGGAGCGAGGCGGCGAGGCCCGCGCGCTCCGAGCTGCTCAGATAGCGCTTGGCGTCGAACGTGGACTCGAGCTGGAAGACCTGGCTGCGCGAGAACACCGTGCGCGTCTTCTTCCTGCGCGCCGAGCCCGCATCGCCCGCCTCAGCCTCGGGCTCCTGGTCCGCGCGCCTCCTCGCCGGCGAGTAGCTGTCGCTGCACACGGAGTCCGAGTGCTCGTCCGAGCTGCGCGTGCACTCTCTCGGACCTGAAGGAAAACACGCGTGAGAGTTACTGTGTGGGGTGGATTCAGGTCACACATGTGTGTGTTTATATGTTTATATATATATGAACAGACATACACACACACACATATATATATAATGTGTGTGTTTATATATATATATATATATATATATATATGTGTGTGTGTGTGTGTGTGTGTGTGTGTGTATGTCTGTTCATATATATATATATATATATATATATATATATATATATATATATATATATATATATAATGTGTGTGTTTATATATATATATATATATATATATAAACACACACATTATATATATATATATATATATATATATATATATATATATATATGAACAGACATACACACACGCACACACACACACACACACACACACATATATATATATATATATATATATATATATATATATATATATATATATATATAAACATATAAACACACACATTATATATATATATATATATATATATATATATATATATATATATATATATATATATATATATGAACAGACATATAAACACACACATTATATATATAATGTGTGTGTGTTTATATATATATATATATATATATATATATATATATATATATATATATATATATATAATGTGTGTGTGTGTGTGTGTGTGTGCAAAAAATAAATAGTTACAAAATATGTTATTATTATTTTGCTATTGATATCGTGCATCATGTGAGCTCAGCCGTCATATGGATCTCTTAAATGGCATCATCAGCACAGCTGATTTAATTTAGTGCACCAAACCAGGTTCTGGTTGAGAGGTACAAATAAAACTGGTCTAGAAGAGTTTTTTGGTTTATGATCAAACGAACACACACAATCCCTACTTATTCTGTGTTTGTTCTGATGTGCTTTTCTTTAAAAAAAAATAATAAACGCTCCCCTGGATGAATATCGCGTTAAGCAGGGTTTTCTCGGGCGTCTAAACCTGCAGCTTATCCTTCTGCTCTACTGTAGATGTCAGACCACGCGGAGCGCTGCGTTTGGTGATGGTGGAGCGAATTAAGACCTACTGACTGTTCTTCTGGAATGGGCCTCTCTTCAGTCATTCGCTTAGAAGGAAAACACAGGGGACTTTCTTACCATATGTTCTATTACCTGATGACCCCAAACCTATTTCTCTCTCTCTCTCTCTCTCTCTCTCTCTCTCTCTCTCTCTCTCTCTCTCTCTCTCTGTCTCTCTCTCTCTCTCTCTCTTTTCCAAAGTTAACGAAGTCCACAAAGCAGTTAAACCCTTTTGTCTCTCGGGCCGTGAGAACTCTTCTGAGACGCTCACAAGTTTGTATTTCCTCGTAAGTCCTTCTACACTCCTCTATATACAGACTCAGCCCTAATCAACACAACTACAAAACAAACCAAAAAGTGGCCATTTATTCATTTTATTTATTTATTTCTTCGATCCATCATTACCTCAGTTTGTTTATAGTCTCCACCTTCCCGCACACATCGGCTACCTCAACACTGAACACACCCACACACACTTTTTGCTGGTTTTACGCAGCGGAGGCCGAGGCTGATGTGGACGTGCCAGGAGCACAGCGGCGCGTCTACTAGGGAAACATTCCACGGAGCTACCACACGCCATTATCACTCCATTAATAGCAGCACCACTTCACCGTGCGAGGTGGGCTCCACGCCTTCTCAAAAGATCACTGCCCACCAAGCGTTGGTCAGGGAGAGATAATGGCACATCACTTCACCACGTCACGCCAGGGTTTCCCAATCCCCCCGGAGTCCTGCTGCACAGCGCACCGCAACAACAAGCACGCTTCACTTCTGCTGCAAGTCCGCCTCAGTCTTTAATATTTAACACGGACGGGATCCCGCGCAGCGTCACACCGTCAGATTCAGGCGCATTTCCGCTCGTAAAGCTACCGGGGCTGTAAAGGGCCCAGAATCACGGCGCTCTGCACAATTCAGTGTTTTAGTTTTCTGGGTCTGGACACAGACGAACCCAGATCAGCGATGAGACTAAAGAACACGAGCGCGTCACTTAGCAGGGCTCTTTCACAGCGAATAAGTGGGAACAGCATTTGGATTGCACGGTTTTTATTCTGGGATATTACACTGGAATATTACACTGGAATATTACACTGGGACATTACACTGGAATATTACACTGGGACATTACACTGGGACATTACACTGGGACTTTACACTGGGATAATACACTGGGATAATACGCTGGGATAATACACTGGGATATTACACTGGGATAATACACTGGGATATTACACTGGGATAATACACTGGGATATTACACTGGGATATTACACTGGGATAATACACTGGGATATTACACTGGGATAATACACTGGGATAATACACTGGGATATTACACTGGGATATTGCACTGGGATAATACACTGGGGCATTACACTGGGATAATACACTGGGATATTACACTGGGATATTGCACTGGGATAATACACTGGGGCATTACACTGGGATAATACACTGGGATATTACACTGGGATATTACACTGGGATAATACACTGGGACATTGCACTGGGATATTACACTGGGATAATACACTGGGATATTACACTGGGATATTACACTGGGATAATACACTGGGATATTACACTGGGATAATACACTGGGATAATACACTGGGATATTACACTGGGATATTGCACTGGGATAATACACTGGGATAATACACTGGGGCATTACACTGGAATATTACACTGGGATAATACACTGGGATATTACACTGGGATATTACACTGGGATAATACACTGGGACATTGCACTGGGATATTACACTGGGATAATACACTGGGATATTACACTGGGAAAATTATACTGGGATATTACACTGGGAAAATTTTACTGGGATATTACACTGGGATATTACACTGGGACATTACACTGGGATATTTCACTGGGAAAATTTTACTGGGATATTACACTGGGATATTACACTGGGACATTACACTGGGATATTTCACTGGGAAAATTACACTGGGATATTACACTGGGACATTACACTAGGATATTACACTGGGACATTACACTGGGATATTACACTGGGAAAATTACACTGGGATATTACACTGGGAAAATTACACTGGGACATTACACTGGGATATTATACCTTGACATTACACTGGGATGTTACACTGGGACGTTACACTGGGATATTACACTAGAATATTACACTGGGAAAATTAAACTGGGATATTACACTGGGACATCACACTGGCATATTACACTGGGACATTATACTGGAATATTACACTGAGATATTACACTGGGATATTACATTGGGACATTACACTGGGACATTACACTGGGATGTTACACTGGGACGTTACACTGGGACGTTACACTGGGACATTACACTAGAATATTACACTGGGAAAATTAAACTGGGATATTACACTGGGACATTACACTGGGACATTACACTGGGATATTACACTGGGAAAATTAAAATGGGATATTACACTGGGATATTACACTGGGATATTACACTGGGACATTACACTGGGATATTACACTGGGACGTTACACTGGGATATTACACTGGGACATTACACTGGGACATCACACTGGGATATTACACTGGGAAAATTACACTGGGATATTACACTGGGATATTACACTGGGACATTACACTGGGATATTACACTGGGACATTACACTGGAATATTACACTGGGACATTACACTGGGACATCACACTGGGATATTACACTGGGAAAATTACACTGAGACATTACACTGGGACATTACACTAGGATATTACACTGGGACATTACACTGGGATATTACACTGGGAAAATTACACTGGGATATTACACTGGGAAAATTACACTGGGATATTACACTGGGATATTACACTGGGACATTACACTGGGATATTACACTGGGAAAATTACACTGGGATATTACACTGGGATATTACACTGGGAAAATTACACTGGGATATTACACTGGGAAAATTACACTGGGATATTACACTGGGATATTACACTGGGAAAATTACACTGGGACATTACACTGGGACATTACACTGGGATATTACACTGGGACATTACACTGGGATATTACACTGGGATATTACACTGGGATATTGCACTGGGTCGATTATTTCATTATAGGACCGTGTTAGGTGATCCAGGACATGCCTGCCACAGGCCCTGGATCATTGAACTATTCCCTCCCACTAAAATAACGGTTACAATTTAATTTGCACATTTTCCTCGTGCTTATTAGAGACCAGCCGACCAACACGCAGCGCGTAAAACTAAGAGTTTAAAGCGTCCTGCCTGATAATCCTCATTAGTGTTCATGGTCCAGTTACTAACTGGAGCACTAACTCGGCAGAAAATCTGCCTACGAGCCGCAGAAGTGAACGCATCCGCGCTCAACTCGCCGAGCGCCGGCGCTCAGCTCGGGGCGGCCCCGCTGGGACGGCGGGAGAAACGCTGCGGGAAGGCTGCGCAGGGCGGGGGTCGCGTTTGGGTCGTAAACAGAGAGGAAGGCGTCTCTACTCACTCTCAGCGCGCGGAACGTCACCGAGCCTCGCGATCTGCCGGCGAGAGGGTGTGTCGGAGCTCGTGGCAGCTTCTTCAGGGCGACTCGCACAGCTGGCCCGGGGAGCGCCGCCTCTCGCGCCCT